>NC_091206.1:33588084-33656922 GCF_040958095.1 Procambarus clarkii | reverse complement strand
GTGAGGACTATGATGCTGGTGGTGTGGACCTGGTATGGTGAGGACCGTGATGCTGGTGGTGTGGACCTGTTACGGTGAAGACCATGATGCTGGTGGTGTGGACCTGGTATAGTGAGGACCATGATGCTGGTGGTGGTGTGGACCTGGTATGGTGAGGACTATGATGCTGGTGGTGTGGACCTGGTATGGTGAGGACCATGATGCTGGTGGTGTGGATCTGGTATGGTGAGGACCATGATGCTGGTTGTGTGGACCTGGTATGGTGAGGACCATGATGCTGGTGGTGTGGACCTGGTATGGTGAGGACCATGATGCTGGTGGTGTGGACCTGGTATGGTGAGGACTATGATGCTGGTGGTGTGGACCTGGTATCGTGAGGACCATGATGCTGGTGGTGTGGACCTGGTATAATGAGGACCGTGATGCTGGTGGTGTGGACCTGGTATGGAGGCGACCATGATGCTGGTGGTGTGGACCTGGTATCGTGAGGACCATGATGCTGGTGATGTGGACCTGATATGGTGAGGACCGTGATGCTGGTGGTGTGGACCTGGTATGGTGAGGACCATGATGGTGGTGGTGTGGACCTGGTATGGAGGCGACCATGATGCTGGTGGTGTGGACCTGGTATGGTGAGGACCATGATGCTGGTGGTGTGGACCTGGTATGGTGAGGACCATGATGCTGGTGGTGTGGACCTGGTATGGTGAGGACCATGATGCTGGTGGTGTGGACCTGGTATGGTGAGGACTATGATGCTGGTGGTGTGGACCTGGTATCGTGAGGACCATGATGCTGGTGGTGTGGACCTGGTATGGTGAGGACCATGATGCTGGTGGTGTGGACCTGGTATGGTGAGGACCATGATGCTGGTGGTGTGGACCTGGTATGGTGAGGACCATGATGCTGGTGGTGTGGACCTTGTATGCTGAGGACCATGATGCAGGTGGTGGTGTGGACCTGGTATGGTGAGGACCATGATGTTGGTGATGTTGTGGACCTGGTATGGTGAGGACCGTGATGCTAGTGGTGGTGTGGTCCTGGTATAATGAAGACCATGATGCAGGGGGTGGTGTGGACCTGGTATGGTGAGGACCATGATGCTGGTGGTGTGGACCTGGTATGGTGAGGACCATGATGCTGGTGGTGTGGACTTGGTATGGTGATGACCGTGATGCTGGAGGTGGTGTGAACCTGGTATGGGGAAGACCATGATGCAGGTGGATGTGTGAACCTGGTATGGTAAGGACCATGATGCTGGTGGTGGTGTGGGCCTGGTATGGTGAGGAACGTGATGCTGATGGTGTGGACCTGGTATTGTGAGGACCATGATGCTGGTGATGTGAACCTGGTATGGTGAGGACCGTGATGCAGGTGGTGTGGACCTGTTATGGTGAGGACCATGATGCTGGTGGTGTGGACCTGGTATGGTGAGGACCATGATGCTGGTGGTGTGGACCTGGTATGGTGAGGACCATGAAGCTGGTGGTGGTGTGGACCTGGTATGGTGAGGACCATGATGCAGGTGGTGGTGTGGACCTGGTATGGTGAGGACCATGATGCTGGTGGTGTGGACCTGGTATGGTGAGGACCATGATGCTGGTGGTGTGGACCTGGTATGGTGAGGACCATGATGCTGGTGGTGGTGTGGACCTGGTATGGTGAGGACCGTGATGCTGGTGGTGTGGACCTGGTATGGTGAGGACCATGATGCTGGTGGTGGTGTGGACCTTGTATGATGAGGACCATGATGCAGGTGGTGGTGTGGACCTGGTATGGTGAGGACCATGATGTTGGTGATGTTGTGGACCTGGTATGGTGAGGACCGTGATGCTAGTGGTGGTGTGGTCCTGGTATAATGAAGACCATGATGCAGGGGGTGGTGTGGACCTGGTATGGTGAGGACCATGATGCTGGTGGTGTGAACCTGGTATGGTGAGGACCGTGATGCAGGTGGTGTGGACCTGTTATGGTGAGGACCATGATGCTGGTGGTGTGGACCTGGTATGGTGAGGACCATGATGCTGGTGGTGTGGACCTGGTATGGTGAGGACCATGAAGCTGGTGGTGGTGTGGACCTGGTATGGTGAGGACCATGATGCAGGTGGTGGTGTGGACCTGGTATGGTGAGGACCATGATGCTGGTGGTGTGGACCTGGTATGGTGAGGACCATGATGCTGGTGGTGTGGACCTGGTATGGTGAGGACCATGATGCTGGTGGTGGTGTGGACCTGGTATGGTGAGGACCGTGATGCTGGTGGTGTGGACCTGGTATGGTGAGGACCATGATGCTGGTGGTGGTGTGGACCTTGTATGATGAGGACCATGATGCAGGTGGTGGTGTGGACCTGGTATGGTGAGGACCATGATGTTGGTGATGTTGTGGACCTGGTATGGTGAGGACCGTGATGCTAGTGGTGGTGTGGTCCTGGTATAATGAAGACCATGATGCAGGGGGTGGTGTGGACCTGGTATGGTGAGGACCATGATGCTGGTGGTGTGGACCTGGTATGGTGAGGACCATGAAGCTGGTGGTGGTGTGGACCTGGTATGGTGAGGACCATGATGCAGGTGGTGGTGTGGACCTGGTATGGTGAGGACCATGATGCTGGTGGTGTGGACCTGGTATGGTGAGGACCATGATGCTGGTGGTGTGGACCTGGTATGGTGAGGACCATGATGCTGGTGGTGGTGTGGACCTGGTATGGTGAGGACCGTGATGCTGGTGGTGTGGACCTGGTATGGTGAGGACCATGATGCTGGTGGTGGTGTGGACCTTGTATGATGAGGACCATGATGCAGGTGGTGGTGTGGACCTGGTATGGTGAGGACCATGATGTTGGTGATGTTGTGGACCTGGTATGGTGAGGACCGTGATGCTAGTGGTGGTGTGGTCCTGGTATAATGAAGACCATGATGCAGTGGGTGGTGTGGACCTGGTATGGTGAGGACCATGATGCTGGTGGTGGTGTCTACCTGGTATGGTGAGGACTATGATGCTGGTGGTGTGGACCTGGTATGAGAAGGACCGTGATGCTAGTGGTGTGGACCTGGTATGGTGAGGACCATGATGCTGGTGGTGGTGTGGACCTGGTATGGTGAGGACCATGATGCTGGTGGTGGTGTGGACCTGGTATGGTGAGGACTATGATGCTGGTGGTGTGGACCTGGTATGGTGAGGACCGTGATGCTGGTGGTGTGGACCTGTTACGGTGAAGACCATGATGCTGGTGGTGTGGACCTGGTATAGTGAGGACCATGATGCTGGTGGTGGTGTGGACCTGGTATGGTGAGGACTATGATGCTGGTGGTGTGGACCTGGTATGGTGAGGACCATGATGCTGGTGGTGTGGATCTGGTATGGTGAGGACCATGATGCTGGTTGTGTGGACCTGGTATGGTGAGGACCATGATGCTGGTGGTGTGGACCTGGTATGGTGAGGACCATGATGCTGGTGGTGTGGACCTGGTATGGTGAGGACTATGATGCTGGTGGTGTGGACCTGGTATCGTGAGGACCATGATGCTGGTGGTGTGGACCTGGTATAATGAGGACCGTGATGCTGGTGGTGTGGACCTGGTATGGAGGCGACCATGATGCTGGTGGTGTGGACCTGGTATCGTGAGGACCATGATGCTGGTGATGTGGACCTGATATGGTGAGGACCGTGATGCTGGTGGTGTGGACCTGGTATGGTGAGGACCATGATGGTGGTGGTGTGGACCTGGTATGGAGGCGACCATGATGCTGGTGGTGTGGACCTGGTATGGTGAGGACCATGATGCTGGTGGTGTGGACCTGGTATGGTGAGGACCATGATGCTGGTGGTGTGGACCTGGTATGGTGAGGACCATGATGCTGGTGGTGTGGACCTGGTATGGTGAGGACTATGATGCTGGTGGTGTGGACCTGGTATCGTGAGGACCATGATGCTGGTGGTGTGGACCTGGTATGGTGAGGACCATGATGCTGGTGGTGTGGACCTGGTATGGTGAGGACCATGATGCTGGTGGTGTGGACCTGGTATGGTGAGGACCATGATGCTGGTTGTGTGGACCTGGTATGGTGAGGACCATGATGCTGGTGGTGTGGATCTGGTATGGTGAGGACCATGATGCTGGTTGTGTGGACCTGGTATATTGAGGACCATGATGCTGGTGATGCGGATCTGCTATGGTGAGGACCATGATGCTGGTGGTGGTGTGTACCTGGTATGGTGAGGACCATGATGCTGGTGGTGTGGACCTGGTATAATGAGGACCGTGATGCTGGTGATGTGGACCTGTTACGGTGAGGACCATGATGCTGGTGGTGTGGACCTGGTATGGTGAGGACCATGATGCTGGTGGTGTGGACCTGGTATGGTGAGGACCATGATGCTGGTGGTGTGGACCTTGTATAGCGAGGGCCATGATGCAGATGGTGTGGACCTGGTATGGTGAGGACCATGATGCTGGTGGTGTGGACCTGGTATGGTGAGGACCGTGATGCTGGTGGTGTGGAGCTGGTATGGTGAGGACCATGATGCTGGTGGTGATGTGGACCTGGTATGGTGAGGACCGTGAAGCAGGTGGTGTGGACCTGGTATGGTGAGGACCATGATGCTCGTGGTGGTGTGGACCTGGTATGGTGAGGACCATGATGTTGGTGGTGTAGACCTGGTATGGTGAGAACCGTGATGCTGGTGGTGTAGACCTGGTATGGTGAGGACCGTGATGCTGGTGGTATAGACCTGGTATAGTGAGGACCATGATGTTGGTGGTGTGGACCTGGTATGGTGAGGACCATGATGTTGGTGGTATAGACCTGGTATGGTGAGGACCGTGATGCTGCTGGTGGTGTAGATCTGGTATGGTGAGGACCATGTTGTTGATGGTGAGGACCATGATGCTGGTGGTTGTTGGATCTGGTATGGTGAGGACCATGATGTTGATAGTGAGGACCATGATGCTGGTGGTTGTTGGATCTGGTATGGTGAGGACCATGATGTTGATGGTGAGGACCATGATGCTGGTGGTTGTGTGGACCTGGTATGGTAAGGACCGTGATGCTTATAGTTTGGACCTGGTATGGTAAGGACCGTGAAGCAGATGGTGTGGCTCTGGTATGGTGAGGACCGTGATACTGGTGGTGTGGACCTGGTATGATGATACCATGATGCTGGTGGTATGGACCTGGTATGATGATACCATGATGCTGGTTGTGTTGACTTTGTATGGCGAGGGCCATGATGCTTATAGTGTGGACCTGGTATGGTGAGGACTGTGAAGCAGGTGGTGTGGGCCTGGTATGGTGAGGACCGTGATGCAGGTGGTGTGGACCTTGTATGGTGAGGACCCTGATGCTGGTGGTGGTATGGTGAGGACCTTGATGCTGGTGGTGTGGACCTGGTATAGTGAGGACCGTGATGATGGTGGTGTGGACCTAGTATGATGAGGACAATGATGCTGGTAGTATGAACCTGGTATGGTGACGACCGTGATGCTGGTGGTGGTGTGTACCTGGTATGGTGAGGACCATGATGCTTATAGTGTGGACCTGGTATGGTGAGGACCATGATGCTGGTGGTGTGGACCTGGTATGGTGAGGACCGTGATGCTGGTGGTGTGGACCTGGTATGGTGAGGACCATGATGCTGGTGGTGTAGACCTGATATGGTGAGGACCATGATGCTGGTGATGAGTCTGGTATAGTGAGTGAGAGGGGATGGTTTCACCAGACTAAACTTCCACTGGTTTTATATGCCTTTGACGGACGGTGCACTTTGCAAGTGCACTGGCAAGTGCACGGACCTAAGTTTGTAACCAGAACCCGGATCATCTTGTGTTTGGGCTCATGTCAGAGCCCCAGTCATCAGCAATGCAGACCTAGTAGCTCGTCTCTGATTGGTTGAGAGGGGTAGGCCGCTGTGTGCCTCCCTCTGATTGATTCTTTTGAGGAGAACCCAGGAAGATGCTTTTAGCTTTGATGTCCATAGGGAATGGAAAGGATGGGGGAGGTAGAGGGATGGGGAGATGAAATTCAGGAAGAGGATGCGGGTGTAGAGAGAGAGGAGGTTTGAAAGTTCGGTGGCCTGTCCACCATGGGTTGACATTTGTGAATGTGTTGTTTGTTTGCGTATGTGTTATGTTGGGTTGTCAGTACATTGGCTGGGGGGCTAGTGTTTGTGACCTTGTTGGTGTCCTAAAGCACTAGAGCCGATGGAGTTGGCTGAAGGAGGTTAATATTAGCAACATCAGGGTAGTTACACTTCTGATGCCACGACAAATGGTTTTTTGGTTTTATATTTTTTGTAGTAGTTTTATTTATTTATTTATTATTTTTTTTATTTATTCTTCATTTGGTGTAGATCGGGTCCGGGATGGGCCACTCATCTGGGTCGTCTGGCAGGCCACTTAGTATTTGAGGTCTTGGGAAGGCCTCATCATGGATGTGTATGATCGCTTTTTGTTGGAGAGTGATTCTTCTGGTTCTGTGTGGTGGTTCGTGGATCTCGTAGTCGCTGGTGGTGTTTTCTGCTACGAAGGGATCTTCGGGGTCTGGGACATACATGTTCTTCATACGGTACAGCTGTCTTCTGGCCAGGTAGCTGAACCTGATGTTCATTGGCTTCATGTTGAGCGTCTCATGGATTTGGTCAGTTCTTACCCTGTCCATCAGAGTCAGACCCTCCGCAAAGCGAAGTGCTTTGTTTTGTACTCGTTGGATCTCCAGCATGTTGGATTTGTTGGTGAGGTTCAGGGGGACGTAAGGGTATTCCAAGCTAGGCCTTATGATCATTCTGTACAGGTGGAGCTTGATGTGGGATGGGGCTTGCTTGAAACGGAAGAGCCTCGCCAGTGAGCCCCGGGCCATCGCTGTCTTCTGGGATACGTACTGAGAGGAGTTGAGTAGCCTGTTGAAGTTGTAACCGAGCACTGTGTTGGAGTTTGAGATGGCCATGGGTTCACCCCTAATTCTTATTCCCCCCTCATTTTCGATTGAGAAGGCCATACAGCCGACAGTGCTTAATTGGATCTTTTCTGGGTTAGTGGTGATCCTCCATTTCCTTTCCCAGTTAGCAGTCCTGGCTAGTTCTACGTTTGCTTTACGGGTTACAGTTGCATGCTTGGCCGCTTGGCTGCTTGGGTTAGATGTTATTACGTGTGTTACGTCGTCCGTAAATTGCACGATAATGGTGTCCCTATACTCTGGTTGGGGTAGGTCGTTTACAAAGATATTGTATATCTTTATAAACGATATATTGAAGAGAACCGGGCTCAAGCATGATCCTTGGGGGACTCCAGCTGTTGGGGTGAAGGCTGCGGCCTCTTTTGCCTTGAAGCTGGGGGTAACTTGCCTATTCTTAAGGAAATTTCTGATCAGCCTGAGGAGGGTCCAGTTTTGCGCTGGTAAGTCTGCTAATTTGTACACAAGACCATCATGCCACAAGCTGTCGAAGGCCTTGTGTACGTCCCTCGTCGCAATCAAAGCTACCTGTTTTTGCTTGCGAATTGAGCTTACGGCGTCGTAGATGTTGTTTATTGCGTGCTGGGTTGATCTATGTGCTCGAAAGCCAAACTGTTTTTCTGTGAAGAGGTTGTTGTACTCCATGTAGTAGTTAAGACGGTTTGACATGATTTTTTCAAAGCACTTGCCTATTGTGTCTAAGAGGGAGATTGGACGGTAGTTGCCAGGTTGGTGGGGGTCTTTCTTCGGTTTGGGAATGAATATCATCTTGGGTGACTTGAATGCTACAGGAATGTGACCCGATGCCAGCATAGCGTTGAATAGGTTGAGTATGGATTGCAGAAGATTGCCTGGTAGAAGTTTGATCTGCAACGCTTTGATCCCCGATGGTCCTGGGGCCTTATCTCGGATGCTTTTGATGACTCCTCTCATCTCTAACATAGTTATGGGTCTTGTTAGAGGGTGGTCGTCTTTTAGGGTTGTCAGGTCTATCAGAGGGGTGCTGTGAAGGGAGGCGTCGTTTGCAGTTGTCCATTGGTTGACACGTTCAAAGTGAGCGTTGTTGAAGGCTCTGCTGTTTGAAGCCGTGAGTGTCTTTTTCCATACTGCGCCCATGAGGTCAGCCTGATCTTGCGGGTTTTCTATTTTTTCTTGTTGCTCCTCGTCATCTTCGTCAAGGAATGTGTGTACGAGGTGGGTGAGGCTGGGGTTAACCGATCCCAAGAGCTGTCTGATCTCGCGCCAGAAAGCTTCCGGCTCCCTTTTGCACTGGTTGGCCTGCCTCACAAGGGTTCCCCAAATGTAGTTCTTGTGAGTAAGCGTTAGGTCTATGGTTTCCCTTCTGAGTGTTTGTAGGGTCAACGCTGGTGGCTAGCCAGTTTGGTAGTGGCTTTGGCAAGCTCGCTGGTACTCATTCATTTTGCCTCTGATTTCTCGGGTCGGTTTATATTGGTGGTAAGTCCTTGTGGTGGATATTTCACAAGTGGCCTCAGTTGCGAGCTGGATGCGGCTGTGGATGGTGTCTACTGCTTAGTCGATCGTTTGGGTTGGGAGGTTTTCGAACTCAATGATGGGGTCGTCAGCAAGAAAGGTGTCATATTCCCGGGCACGTATGGTTCCCTGTCTGGGCCTGGGAGGTGCCACATACCTGAAGGGGGTTGCTTGGATGGTTGTGACCACAGGGATGTGGTCCGACCCCACGTTCTTGCCTGGGGTTACTCTGCAGTGGAACAGGTCACAATCCCTGTTGGTCAGCACTCTGTCAGGGGTGCCCCTCTGGTTGCCCGCAAAGAACGACTTAAAGTGGGGGCCTTGGAAGGAGAGGTCCCAGTTTTGCATTAAGTTGAAGAGCTGCCTGCCCTTGAGGTCTGGCCTGGCAGTAGCGTTGAATAAGGCCTGATGGTGTGCATTCATGTCTCCTGCGATGATAGTAGGGAGGTTCCTATCGAGCAGCCTGCACTAACTCTAGAGTACTCTACCCTTCAGTTTGCATATATCAGTAATTCCATACCATTAATCCATTAATCGGGAACACAATTAAAATCAAATTAAAAGTAAGTGAATCAATTATTTATTTAGAATGATAAATATTGGAATTCAAGCAATTGAACTGAAGGTTCATTATTAATGTAAAAAGTGAGTCACTACACCAGAATTCGAGACCATTACAGCCGTCTTCCCCCTGATAGTCACACAACACTAGTAAACACGACTACGCCACCTTTCATGTTCAACTCACCAAGTGTCTGCCTATAGCTTGATAGAGAGGGATGGGGGGGACTGTAGTTGACAGACACTGTCCGACCCCGTGCGGCTGACAGCCTCTCGGTTCTGCTCTGCTGGCTGTTCTCCTGTCTTCTGTCTGTCTCTTCCTATCGGTCTATCTCTCGAGTGTACAGTACCCGGGGTATTTATTGGAGACCAACTAGCTAACTCCGCCCACAAGTAGATAGCCCCAGGCACTCTACCAAGCCACACCTTAAATTGGCGGCATGTTTGAAGGTCACCCCCCCCCCCCTGGCTAGCCGCCTGCAATTATGAGATTAGCAGAGAGCAGGTCAACTTCCCGCGACCTGACCTTTGTCACTTGGTGGTCATTAACACGTAGAGGTGAGAGTTTATTAATTACTAGGGGCCGCCAACCTGGTGCCTCTCGAAATCTTGTCTGTGACTCCTGTACTATGTATATTTTAAATACAAAACACCTTTACGGTGTTACAGTGGGTCCCCACTCCAGTGATCATACAAACGTTTTAAATCCTGCTAGTGCCTTATAGCAGTCGTGAACGGGGAAATATCGTATTCAGAGGCAGGTTTTCCCATAGAAATTCGTGAAAATTGAAGCTAGACGTGAACGGGCCATTTGTGTACGAACACACCGCTTCACCAGTGGGTCGGGAGTGTACGATCCGAGCCGTGTGTTGTGTGGTTGTTACGAGAAATGCGTTGAGCTATCCGTGTACGACCGTCAACACACGAGGCAATACCAGCTTAGCCTATCCCTGGTATTGCTGACCAACCATCTACAAAGCAGGGGGTCTGTGTAGGGGGTGGGACACTGGGGTGCATGGATGTGAGCCGGCTGTGTAAATGAGAATAAATACCTTGTGTGTGTTTTTGGTGATTTTATCTTTAAGCCTGAATTCGAGGTCAGGTGTTCCGTCCCATTTGTTGGAAATTTCCAACACTAATACACTACTATTGTATTATAATAAATCATTATTATTATATGCTAACTACAGTAGTAACCAAATTTACTAACAGTAGTGTCAACATAAACTAACCATTATATCTGCATATTAATGCTAGAATTCTTACGAAATAAAGCACCAATATTGCGTCAGATTATGTCTAGTTAAAAACATTTATTACCAATGTGCTAGAGAATTGAATGTGGTTCTTTAAAATCATCAATATTCCGTGTGATAATTATTTACGAATAACATAACTCCCAAATAATTCTAAATCGAGAGTTTTTAGTTACAATTGTTATCATGTAATACTTTTTCTGTCACGCGTGAATGCCATGGAGGAAACTAAAATCTTCTCCATTTCTCGTTTACCACCATAAGACGAGAAAGCAATAATATTTAAATCCCTAGAATCAAAACCCAGTCCTTTTTAAAGTATTTCAACCACGATTGCGCGAAATAGTATTATTCGTGATAAATAATTTCGGTAGTGAATGCGGGACGCGGGTTGGAAGAGGGAGGAGACGCCATTGTGGAGCCAGTTTGTGCAGCATGCGTGCTTGGACAGGGGAAAGTCTTGGCGTCAGAGTCTGAGACACGTGGCGTTGGGGAGTTATCAGCAAGAATTACACTGATACCCAACTAATAACGAATAATTATTCTTCCACGTGCTCCATAGTGCTCGGCCAATCAATAACACGTCGAGAATCAAGCCAAAACTCTCAATCACATGTACAACACCATGGAAGTCTGGGACTAATAGACACGATATCGGCAGACTTCAGCAGTTACTGCGCTCATGCTAAGTATATTTTCTTTCTTGATGCATCATTAGAGATTGTATATTTCGTGGGTAGTCTGTCGTTATATAGTGGGACGACACCAAATCAAACGTTAGTACCGCATTAATATTTATTTTCAGTTTTCATAAATATTGAGATCTAAGTAGTCTAGTTCAATGCTACGTAATATCCTTTAAATTACAGCTCGTATGTGAGGAGTCAACGAGTCGTTAACTGTATTCGTGTTATTCACCTCTAATGGCTTCTATGTGGAGATCCTGAGATCACGAGGACGAAGCACGAACGATGTCATAGAAATCGTCTTAAAGCTAAGACTTTTTGTACACATTTAATTATTCCATTTTATTATACAAATTCACAAGATTATCATATCGAATATTTTACCATATGATTATTGGAAATTGATGTGTTTACTTAGATGATTGCTCTTTAATTTTAATAATCATTAATATTCTCTATTTGAATTTACCTATTGATTCTATAATATTTTAGGTCATAATATTATTTACTTAACAATGAACTAGTGACGAACCACACTAGTTCCTAGACGTATATGAAGTTCTAGCAAACCCCCCCCCCCCCAATGTAGGTGTTTGAGGCTCTGACTTTAGTTAATTAATCATACAGTCCATTATTTATTTAAGTGATTATTCTTTCTAATACCTATCCATAGACACTGGTTCTTCCTTGTGTTTTCGAATGATCACTTTTTATTAGTGTCCCTCTTTACTCAAAAGTGGGTGGTCCTTCGTTATTAAATTAAATAATTAAATAATTGAGTCAAGCCCCAGATATCCCACACCATTGTCTCCAAGTACCCGGTGGGGTGAGGTGAAGTGGGAACGTGTGAAATTTTCACCCTTATTGACATTCATGTCAGTCCAGACGGATTTAGACTGGTGTAGACAGGTGTCCCTGTATGTGTGTGTGTTAGTGAGTACACACGGGAACAAAGTTTACATAGATTAGCCAAGGACTGTGAGGGATGTCCAAGTAATATTTATATTCCACTCTGGTAGAATTATAGTAATTCATTCGCGATGTTTATTGTGTTCCATGTGATGTAATCTCTTGCAGGTGTGGAAATCCAGTACTGGTCATCATAAGTGCACAGGTAATAGTGTCTGTGTGTAGCACCAGGGATTCCTGGCATTTGATTATTGTGGAGTGATAAGAGAGTGTGGTTATTTTCATGTTGTGTTCCCCAAGATTGTGACAAGTGTGGTTGTATATATATGTAGGTTCGTGACTGATGTGCTAATATATATGTAGGTTCGTGACTGACGTGTTAATATAATTTTTCATAGATTTTTGTGGTGAGCGAAAAGGCTGTCGGGAGTGACAGCCGACCGCTCAGTCGAGTAACGTAATTCTCAGGAGTCATTATCGATCGCGGGATCGATAATGAGAGTACCATTATCAAGTGTAATAATGCGATAATTAGAGTATCATTATCAAGTATAATCACTATTCGAACCTTGTGGTCATTGTTACGGACCCGAGCCCAACGTCCGAGCACAGAGCAGTGACGACCACGCCATCTGTGGGTCAGCTCCCGAAACTCCCTCCAAATGGACGGCGCCATCAAGTGAGGACGAGAAATACCAGCCACAAGGGCTAGTTTCCCGTCCTGATCAGCTCATAACACAGCCGCTGCTGACCTCTGGTGAGGTGGCGCTCAGACAGCAACGCCATCTATGGAGTGGATAGGTGGGCGTTTGGGTCTGAGCCGGTAAGTGACGTGCCCTAGTGTGTAATCGTTACTGATGACGTGTCTGATTACAGAGTCGACCTGGGACTGCTGTAATGGAAATTGGATCAGTCTACCCAGGGCAGCCGTCTTGTCTCCAAGAGTTTGCTGTAGCAGCTGTGAGTCGCCCCCTGGATGAACACTGTGGTGTTACCCTGCCTGTGACGTGGCAGTTGAGGGATTGTAGTACCCGGGACTGACTGGTGGAGATGCTTAACCACTGGGGTGTTTTGGCAAGGAGAGTGGTCTGTGGGATCACACGAGGCTCCTGACTAGTGTTCGCGACCTTAGTATCGATCGTGGAGTGGCCTAACTAGCATCGCTGTTCGGAACCTGCCAGCTATCGGCTGGACTTGTGGTTGATGGCCTCCACGACGGTGCCCCCAGTGGAACTCTGATTTGGCTGGCCTGTGGCCAGGGTAGACTCGTCAGGATTGAAGGATTCATCTTAAGGCCACAAGAGCACCAAGAGCTTAGCATCGTGAGCACCGTGAACGTCCAGGGTCTTCAGAAGAAGACTACGTTGTGCATTCTAGTGTTTATACCCCCCCCCCCCCGTGTAATCGTTTATATAGTATTTATGGTGATGGTATTAATTATATTATTAAGTTTTTGACTTTATTTCCCTTTCCCTTTAATTTACTTGTGTTACGGATCTCATCCCTTGAAAGCCACTACTGGCTTGGGGCCGGATACCCTTCCTCTAGCAACATCAGAGTAAGAACCCGGTTGCGACCCGAGAGGGCCGTAACATAATTGGCATCCCCAGTGGGATCCGATCCCTTGTCAAGTATGTTTGACAGGGGTGGTGAAGTGGCGCAATCCCTGCAAATAATTCCCCCTGTGTGTGACTATTAAGACGTTATACGTCCTGTGCGGTGCTCAGAGTGACTAAGTGCAATATTGTGCAGTGCGGTGCTCGCTGGGATTAAGTGCAATATTGTGTAGTGCGGTGCTCGGTGTGATTCAGTGCAATATTGTAGAGCGAGGTGCTCGCTGTGATTAAGTGCAATATTGTAGAGCGATGTGCTCGCTGTGATTAAGTGCAATATTGTGTAGCGTGGTGCCCGGTGTAATTACGTGCAATATTGGCAAGTGCAGTGTTTGGTGCGATAAAGTGCAATATTGACGTAGAACAGTGCTCGGTGCGTTAAGTGCTAAAGTGGAGCGGTGTGTTAAGTGCTAAGTGTTCCATCTGTGACAATGGCAGAAAAAGCTACCATCGACGATCTGGACGATGTTCAGGCCTTTCTGAACAGGGAGGACTGTCTTGCCAGATTGAAATATCTGGGAAAACAGGAACTTGTACTGGTGAGTGCCTACCTGGAGATCAAGATCCGTGCCAGTGATTCCCGTGTGGAGATCTTGTCCAAGGTTCACCGGCATTTGAAGGCCGATGAGAAACAAGAAAGTGAGGCACAAGGAACAAAAGAAAGTGAAGAAGTAGCTTCCACTGAAAAGGAAGATAAAGGCAGTGACATTGACAGTGATGCAGGTGAGCTGAACATAAGTTTACTTACAGTCAAAATGCGTGCCTTGGAAATAAATCGTGAAATTGAATGGAAGAAATTAGAAATAGAACGAGAATTGAAAGATAAAGAATTAGAAATGAGGCGTTTAGAATTAGAAGAAAGGAAAGAAGAGCGAGAAAGAGAAAGAGAAGAGAAACGAGAAAGAGAAGCGCGAGAGAGAGAAGAAAAGGAAAAAGAGAGACAACATGAGCTAGAAGTATTACGATTAGGCGGTGGTCAGAGACAAACAACTGGAACAAGTATTTTCGATCCGGTGAGGAACATCAAAATGGTCCCGAAGTTCAACGAGAAGGAAGTGTCGAAGTTCTTCGCGGCCTTCGAGAAAGTCGCTGCCTCTTTGGAGTGGCCAAGGGAGAATTGGGCCATCATGATACAGTCAGTCTTGACTGGGAAGGCCCAAATCGCCTACTCCACGTTGTCCCTTGACGACTCCTGCGATTATGACAAGGTGAAGAAGGTAGTGCTAATGGCGTACCAATTGGTACCCGAGGCTTACAGGCAGAAGTTCAGGAACCTGAAAAAGACCTCAGAGCACACTTTCACTGAATTCGCCACAATCAAGGAGCGACTTTTCCAGGAATGGTGTACCTCTCGGAAGGTGGAGACCAAAGAAGACCTCGAGCAGCTCATACTGTTAGAGGACTTCAAGGACTGTCTGTCGGGAGATCTGAAGACGTACTTAGAGGAACAGCAGGTAGAGACCTTGAGTGCGGCAGCCACCATGGCTGAGGAATACATCCTGACGCACAGGCCTTCTGCTAAGTACGTCCCGAGGAATTACCCCCGCCAGTTTGATAAACCTCATCAGGAAGAGGAGAGACCCGTCCCACGAAGCGCTGAGAAGACGCCCCCAAGTAGCCCTCGAAGGACTAGTCCTAACAGTCCGAAACACCGGAGTCCGAGGAGGAATATGGTGTGCTGGACTTGTGGGCAGAAAGGGCATGTAGCTGCTATGTGCCGAGGCAGAAGAGGAAGCGGCCCACGTAGGGAGGTGATGTTAGTGAGCTGTGTGACAACACCAGTAGGAAGCCGGTCTATGACTACACAGGAAGAACCAAGTTTGTTCGCCCCTCACACTTCAGGCGGGTATGTATCGAGTGATCATACTGGTAGGTCAGTTATAGTGCTCAGAGATAGTGGAGCAGCCCAGTCCCTGATCGTGAGAAGCTCATTACCCGAGGGAGTAAGTGTGGATGGGAGACCAAAGGTTGTCCTGGTTGGGTTTCCTAAGACGCAGTACATCGCCCCCTTAGTACCGGTATATCTCGACTCGCCTTACTTCAGCGGCACATGTGCATTGGCAGTAGTCGATACCCTCCCTATAGCTGGGATTGACGCGATACTAGCCAACGACTTGGTGACAGATTGGAGCACCAATCATCCCAAGATTGTGGACGAGTCGGCCGGAACAGCAAGGTCTGAGGTAACAGCAGGCAGTGGTAATATCCAGGTACAGTCAGACCCGGAATCGGGTAACATGTTTAATTTGTCCTCTCACCCGCAGATCGACAGCATTATAGCAGAGTCTCCTGATTCTTCTCCCGACGAGGAACATACGATTACAATGACAGAAGCGACTGAGCGAGAAGAGAGGCCTCGTGTACAAGCACCCACGAATACCAAAGAGTCTGGAGCGAAGGCGGATGTGTACTTGCGGTATGGCAAGTTACAACGTTCATTGAACCGGCCAGAGATTCCCCAGACGTCAGAGGTATGTGAGGTATGTTCGAAAGGTCTAGTGCCCTCTTTGGTCCAAACCAGGCTAGTGGATATTGCCGGCTATGGACATGACAGGCTCAGGAAACTTGTCCCTAAATTAACCGAATGTTTCTTAGCGGTATTTTTTGTTCTTGTGTGTGTTCTCAGTAAGGACCAGTGGACGACCCGACAGATGATGGCTCCCATGAACATCGTGAAGAGGTCCCAGGGATTGGAGACGCGCACAGTGAGTGGTGCAGTCGAAGAAGGGACCTGGAAGGTGATGGTAGATACAGGAGGTACGAGATATGATAATATGAGTGACTGTTTCCGACAGGTTGACACCCCCCGCGTGATTGCTGAGCCTAGATGCAGCGTTATACGGAACGTTGGTCAACCTGACGGTGGCAGAGCGAATGCCATCTTCGATGTACAAGCAGCTCTGTTGGAACTAGGTGTGGGCCTAGTAGGCGAGTATGCAGTAAGTATTGACTTACCCACTGTCGCTATCACTCTGAATTATCAGACCCCTGTATTCCAGGTTCCCGTCTCCCTGAAGGACTACCGGACCGACACCAGAAATGCCGTCTGTAACCAGCCATCATCGGTGCCACGACGCAGGGAAGTGTCGAGTCGCCCCAGATCGTGTCTACACCAATCCTTACTCGAGAGAGGTGAGATTATGCTCCGGATTAACATCTCGGTGGAGGTGTGGAAAAGTACGTCAGGCAGGTCATTGCCTTACATCTGCAAGTTTCCTTTGTGCGAGAGTTCCCCAGTAGGACCGTTCTGTGGACAAGACAGCCTCGCCATTCCAGTTCTTAGTGTACGTGAGTCCATTTGGAGATGTGTCCCCATACTAATTTGGTTTGTGTTTCTCTTTTTAGAACCCCAAACCAAATTCTTTTTGGTGGGGAGGTGTTACGGACCCGAGCCCAACGTCCGAGCACGGAGCAGTGACGACCACACCATCTGTGGGTCAGCTCCCGAAATCCCCTCCAAATGGACGGCGCCATCAAGTGAGGACGAGAAATACCAGCCACAAGGGCTAGTTTCCCGTCCTGATCAGCTCATAACACAGCCGCTGCTGACCTCTGGTGAGGTGGCGCTCAGACAGCAACGCCATCTATGGAGTGGATAGGTGGGCATTTGGGTCTGAGCCGGTAAGTGACGTGCCCTAGTGTGTAATCGTTACTGATGACGTGTCTGATTACAGAGTCGACCTGGGACTGCTGTAATGGAAGTTGGATCAGTCTACCCAGGGAAGCCGTCTTGTCTCCAAGAGTTTGCTGTAGCAGCTGTGAGTCGCCCCCCGGATGAACACTGTGGTGTTACCCTGCCTGTGACGTGGCAGTTGAGGGATTGTAGTACCCGGGACTGACTGGTGGAGATGCTTAACCACTGGGGTGTTGTGGCAAGGAGAGTGGTCTGTGGGATCACACGAGGCTCCTGACTAGCGTTCGCGACCTTAGTATCGATCGTGGAGTGGCCTAACCAGCATCGCTGTTCGGAACCTGCCAGCTATCGGCTGGACTTGTGGTTGATGGCCTCCACGACGGTGCCCCCAGTGGAACTCTGATTTGGCTTGCCTGTGGCCAGGGTAGACTCGTCAGGATTGAAGGATTCATCATAAGGCCACAAGAGCACCAAGAGCTTAGCATCGTGAGCACCGTGAACGTCCAGGGTCTTCAGAAGAAGACTACGTTGTGCATTCTAGTGTTTAGACCCCCCCCCCCCCCCGTGTAATCGTTTATATAGTATTTATGGTGATGGTATTAATTATATTATTAAGTTTTTGACTTTATTTCCCTTCCCCTTTAATTTACTTGCGTTACGGATCTCATCCCTTGAAAGCCACTACTGGCTTGGGGCAGGATACCCTTCCTCTAGCAACATCAGAGTAAGAACCAGGTTGCGTCCCGAGAGGGCCGTAACAGTCATGTATGGTGGCGTAGTGAACCTTGTGGTCATGTATGGTGGCGTGGTGAACCTTGTGGTCATGTATGGTGGTGTGGTGAACCTTGTGGTCATGTATGGTGGCGTGGTGAACCTTGTGGTCATGTATGGTGGCGTGGTGAACCTTGTGGTCATGTATGGTGGCGTGGTGAACCTTGTGGTCATGTATGCTGGTGTGGTGAACCTTGTGGTCATGTATGCTGGTGTGGTGAACCTTGTGGTCATGTATGGTGGTGTGGTGAACCTTGTGGTCTTGTATGGTGGTGTGGTGAACCTTGTGGTCATATATGGTGTGGTGAACCTTGTGGTCATGTATGGTGGTGTGGTGAACCTTGTGGTCATGTATGATGGTGTGGTGAATCTTGTGGTCATGTATGATGGTATGGTGAACCCTGTGGTCATGTATGATGGTGTGGTGAACCTTGTGGTCATGTATGGTGGTGTGGTGAACCTTGTGGTCATGTATGGTGATGTGGTGAACCTTGTGGTCATGTATGGTGGTGTGGTGAACCTTGTGGTCATGTATGGTGGTGTGGTGAACCTTGTGATCATGTATAGTGTGGTGAACCTTGTGGTCATGTATGGTGGTGTGGTGAACCTTGTGGTCATGTATGCTGGTGTGGTGAACCTTGTGGTCATGTATGGTGGTGTGGTGAACCCTGTGGTCATTAATGATGGTGTGGTGAACCTTGTGGTCATATATGGTGTGGTAAACCTTGTGGTCATGTATGGCGTGGTGAACCTTGTGGTCATGTATGGTGTGGTGAATCTTGTGGTCATGTATGCTGGTGTGGTGAACCTTGTGGTCATGTATAGTGTGGTGAACCCTGTGATCATGTATACTGGTGTAGTGAACCTTGTGGTCATGTATGCTGGTGTGGTGAACCTTGTGGTCATGTATGGTGGTGTGGTGATCCCTTTGGTCATGTATGATGGTGTGGTGAACCTTGTGGTCATGTATGGTGGTGTGGTGATCCCTTTGGTCATGTATGATGGTGTGGTGAACCTTGTGGTCATGTATGGTGGTGTGGTGAACCTTGTGGTCATGTATGGTGGAGTGGTGAACCTTGTGGTCATATATGGTGTGGTGAACCTTATGGTCATGTATAGTGGTGTGGTGAACCCTGTGGTCATGTATGGTGTTGTAGTGAACCTTGTGTCATATATGGTGTGGTAAACCTTGTGGTCATGTATGCGGGTGTGGTGAACCCTGTGGTCATGTATGGTGTGGTGAACCTTGTGGTCATGTATGCTGGTGTGGTGAACCCTGTGGTCATGTATGCTGGTGTGGTGAACCTTGTGGTCATGTATGCTGATGTGGTGAACCTTGTGGTCATGTATGCTAGCGTGGTGAACCTTGTGGTCATGTATGGTGGTGTGGTGAACCTTGTGGTCATGTATGCTTGTGTTGTGAACCTTGTGGTCATGTATGGTGGTATGGTGAACCTTGTGGTCATGTATGGTGTGGTGAACCTTGTGGTCATGTATGCTTGTGCGGTGAACCTTGTGGTCATGTATGGTGGTGTGGTGAACCTTGTGGTCATGTATGGTGTGGTGAACCTTGTGGTCATGTATGCTGATGTGGTGAACCTTGTGGTCACGTATGCTGGTGTGGTGAACCTTGTGGTCATGTATGCTGGTGTGGTGAACCTTATGGTCATGTATGGTGTGGTGAACCTTGTGGTCATGTATGCTGGTGTGGTGAACCTTGTGGTCATGTATGGTGGTGTGGTGAACCTTGTGGTCATGTATGCTGGTGTGGTGAACCTTGTGGTCATGAATGGTGGTGTGGTGAACCTTGTGGTCATGTATGGTGGTGTGGTGAACCTTGTGGTCATGTATGCTGATGTGGTGAACCTTGTGGTCACATATGCTGGTGTGGTGAACCTTGTGGTCATGTATGGTGGTGTGGTGAACCTTGTGGTCATGTATGGTGTGGTGAACCTTGTGGTCATGTATGGTGTGGTGAACCTTGTGGTCATGTATGCTGGTGTGGTGAACCTTGTGGTCATGTATGGTGGTGTGGTGAACCCTGTGGTCATGTATGGTGGTGTGGTGAACCCTGTGGTCATTAATGATAGTGTGGCGAACCTTGTGGTCATATATGGTGCGGTAAACCTTGTCGTCATGTATGGCGTGGTGAACCTTGTGGTCATGTATGCTGGTGTGGTGAACCTTGTGGTCATGTATAGTGTGGTAAACCCTGTGATCATGTATACTGGTGTAGTGAACCTTGTGGTCATGTATGCTGGTGTGGTGAACCTTGTGATTATGTATGGTGGTGTGGTGATCCCATTGGTCATGTATGATGGTGTGGTGAACCTTGTGGTCATGTATGGTGGTGTGGTGAACCTTGTGGTCATGTATGGTGGAGTGGTGAACCTTGTGGTCATATATGGTGTGGTGAACCTTATGGTCATGTATGGTGGTGTGGTGAACCCTGTGGTCATGTATGGTGTTGTAGTGAACCTTGTGTCATGTATGGTATGGTAAACCTTGTGGTCATGTATGCGGGTGTGGTGAACCCTGTGGTCATGTATGGTGTGGTGAACCTTGTGGTCATGTATGCTGGTGTTGTGAACCCTGTGGTCATGTATGCTGGTGTGGTGAACCTTGTGGTCATGTATGCTGGTGTGGTGAACCTTGTGGTCATGTATGCTGATGTGGTGAACCTTGTGGTCATGTATGCTAGCGTGGTGAACCTTGTGGTCATGTATGGTGGTGTGGTGAACCTTGTGGTCATGTATGGTGGTGTGGTGAACCTTGTGGTCATGTATGGTGTGGTGAACCTTGTGGTCATGTATGCTTATGTGGTGAACCTTGTGGTCATGTATGGTGGTGTGGTGAACCTTGTGGTCATGTATGGTGTGGTGAACCTTGTGGTCATGTATGATGATGTGGTGAACCTTGTGGTCACGTATGCTGGTGTGGTGAACCTTGTGGTCATGTATGCTGGTGTGGTGAACCTTGTGGTCATGTATGGTGTGCTGAACCTTGTGGTCATGTATGCTGGTGTGGTGAACCTTGTGGTCATGTATGGTGGTGTGGTGAACCTTGTGGTCATGTATGCTGGTGTGGTGAACCTTGTGGTCGTGAATGGTGGTGTGGTGAACCTTGTGGTCATGTATGGTGGTGTGGTGAACCTTGTGGTCATGTATGCTGATGTGGTGAACCTTGTGGTCACGTATGCTGGTGTGGTGAACCTTGTGGTCATGTATGGTGGTGTGGTGAACCTTGTGGTCATGTATGGTGTGGTGAACCTCGTGGTCATGTATGGTGTGGTGAACCTTGTGGTCATGTATGCTGGTGTGGTGAACCTTGTGGTCATGTATGGTGGTGTGGTGAACCCTGAGGTCATGTATGGTGGTGTGGTGAACCCTGTGGTCATTAATGATGGTGTGGTGAACCTTGTGGTCATATATGGTGCGGTAAACCTTGTGGTCATGTATGGCGTGGTGAACCTTGTGGTCATGTATGGTGTGGTGAACCTTGTGGTCATGTATGCTGGTGTGGTGAACCTTGTGGTCATGTATAGTGTGGTGAACCCTGTGATCATGTATACTGGTGTAGTGAACCTTGTGGTCATGTATGCTGGTGTGGTGAACCTTGTGGTCATGTATGGTGGTGTGGTGATCCCTTTGGTCATGTATGATGGTGTGGTGAACCTTGTGGTCATGTATGGTGGTGTGGTGATCCCTTTGCTCATGTATGAAGGTGTGGTGAACCTTGTGGTCATGTATGGTGGTGTGGTGAACCTTCTGGTCATGTATGGTGGAGTGGTGAACCTTGTGGTCATGAATGCTTGTGTGATGATCCTTGTGGTCATGTATGGTGGTGTGGTGAACCTTGTGGTCATGTATGGTGTGGTGAACCTTGTGGTCATGTATGCTTGTGAGGTGAACCTTGTTGTCATGTATGGTGGTGTGGTGAACCTTGTGGTCATGTATGCTGATGTGGTGAACCTTGTGGTCATGTATGCTAGCGTGGTGAACCTTGTGGTCATGTATGGTGGTGTGGTGAACCTTGTGGTCATGAATGCTTGTGTGATGATCCTTGTGGTCATGTATGGTGGTGTGGTGAACCTTGTGGTCATGTATGGTGTGGTGAACCTTGTGGTCATGTATGCTTGTGAGGTGAACCTTGTTGTCATGTATGGTGGTGTGGTGAACCTTGTGGTCATGTATGGTGTGGTGAACCTTGTGGTCATGTATGCTGATGTGGTGAACCTTGTGGTCACGTATGCTGGTTTGGTGAACCTTGTGGTCATGTATGCTGGTGTGGTGAACCTTGTGGTCATGTATGGTGTGGTGAACCTTGTGGTCATGTATGCTGGTGTGGTGAACCTTGTGGTCATGTATGTTGGTGTGGTGAACCTTGTGGTCATGTATGCTGGTGTGGTGAACCTTGTGGTCATGAATGGTGGTGTGGTGAACCTTGTGGTCATGTATGGTGGTGTGGTGAACCTTGTGGTCATGTATGCTGATGTGGTGAACCTTGTGGTCACGTATGCTGGTGTGGTGAACCTTGTGGTCATGTATGGTGGTGTGGTGAACCTTGTGGTCATGTATGGTGTGGTTAACCTTGTGGTCATGTATGGTGTGGTGAACCTTGTGGTCATGTATGCTGGTGTGGTGAACATTGTGGTCATGTAAGCTGGTGTGGTGAACCTTGTGGTCATGTATGCTGGTGTGGTGAACCTTGTGGTCATGTATGGTGGTGTGGTGAACCTTGTGTTCATGTATGGTGGTGTGGTGAACCTTGTGGTCATGTATGCTGGTGTGGTGAACCTTGTGGTCATGTATGGTGTGGTGAACCTTGTGGTCATGTATGGTGTGGTGAACCTTGTGGTCATGTATGGTGTGGTGAACCTTGTGGTCATGTATGCTGGTGTGGTGAACATTGTGGTCATGTATGCTGGTGTGGTGAACATTGTGGTCATGTATGGTGTGGTGAACCTTGTGGTCATGTATGCTGGTGTGGTGAACCTTGTGGTCATGTATGTTGGTGTGGTGAACCTTGTGGTCATGTATGCTGGTGTGGTGAACCTTGTGGTCATGAATGGTGGTGTGGTGAACCTTGTGGTCATGTATGGTGGTGTGGTGAACCTTGTGGTCATGTATGCTGATGTGGTGAACCTTGTGGTCACGTATGCTGGTGTGGTGAACCTTGTGGTCATGTATGGTGGTGTGGTGAACCTTGTGGTCATGTATGGTGTGGTGAACCTTGTGGTCATGTATGGTGTGGTGAACCTTGTGGTCATGTATGCTGGTGTGGTGAACATTGTGGTCATGTAAGCTGGTGTGGTGAACCTTGTGGTCATGTATGCTGGTGTGGTGAACCTTGTGGTCATGTATGGTGGTGTGGTGAACCTTGTGTTCATGTATGGTGGTGTGGTGAACCTTGTGGTCATGTATGCTGGTGTGGTGAACCTTGTGGTCATGTATGGTGTGGTGAACCTTGTGGTCATGTATGGTGTGGTGAACCTTGTGGTCATGTATGGTGTGGTGAACCTTGTGGTCATGTATGCTGGTGTGGTGAACATTGTGGTCATGTATGCTGGTGTGGTGAACATTGTGATCATGTAAGCTGGTGTGGTGAACCTTGTGGTCATGTATGCTGGTGTGGTGAACCTTGTGGTCATGTATGGTGGTGTGGTGAACCTTGTGTTCATGTATGGTGGTGTGGTGAACCTTGTGGTCATGTATGCTGGTGTGGTGAACCTTGTGGTCATGTATGGTGTGGTGAACCTTGTGGTCATGTATGGTGTGGTTAACCTTGTGGTCATGTATGGTGTGGTGAACCTTGTGGTCATGTATGCTGGTGTGGTGAACATTGTGGTCATTTATGCTGGTGTGGTGAACCTTGTGGTCATGTATGCTGGTGTGGTGAACCTTGTGATCATGTATGGTGGTGTGGTGAACCTTTTGGTCATGTATGGTGGTGTGGTGAACCTTGTGGTCATGTATGCTGGTGTGGTGAACCATGTGGTCATGTATGCTGGTGTGGTGAACCTTATGGTCATGTACGCTGGTGTGGTGAACCTTGTGCTCATGTATGGTGTGGTGAACCTTATGGTCATGTATGCTGGTGTGGTGAACCTTGTGGTCATGTATTGTGGTGTGGTGAACCTTGTGGTCATGTATGCTGGTGTGGTGAACCATGGGGTCATGTATGGTGTGGTGAACCTTGTGGTCATGTATGCTGGTGTGGTGAACCTTGTGGTCATGTATGGTGTGGTGAACCTTGTGGTCATGTATGGTGTGGTGAACCTTGTGGTCATGTATGGTGGTGTGGTGAACCTTGTGGTCATGTATGGTGGTGTGGTAAACCTTGTGGTCATGTATGGTGGCGTGGTGAACCTTGTGGTCATGTATGCTGGTGTGGTGAACCTTATGGTCATGTACGCTGGTGTGGTGAACCTTGTGCTCATGTATGGTGTGGTGAACCTTATGGTCATGTATGCTGGCCTGGTGAACCTTGTGGTCATGTATGGTGGCGTGGTGAACCTTGTGGTCATGTATGGTGTGGTGAACCTAGTGGTCATGTATGGTGTTGTGGTAAACTTGTGGTCATGTATGGTGGTGTGGTGAACCTTGTGGTCATGTATGGTGTTGTGGTAAACTTGTGGTCATGTATGGTGGTGTGGTGAACCTAGTGGTCATGTATGGTGTTGTGGTAAACTTGTGGTCATGTATGGTGGTGTGGTGAACCTTATGGTCATGTATGCTGGCCTGGTGAACCTTGTGGTCATGTATGGTGGTGTGGTGAACCTTGTGGACATGTATGCTGGTGTGGTGAACCTTGTGGACATGTATGGTGGCGTGGTGAACCTTGTGGTCATGTATGCTGGTGTGGTGAACCTTGTGGACATGTATGCTGGTGTGGTGAACCTTGTGGTCATGTATGGTGGTGTGGTGAACCTTGTGGTCGTGTATGCTGGTGTGGTGAACCTTGTGGTCATGTATGGTGTGGTGAACCTAGTGGTCATGTATGGTGTTGTGGTAAACTTGTGGTCATGTATGGTGGTGTGGTGAACCTTGTGGTCATGTATGGTGGTGTGGTAAACTTGTGGTCATGTATGGTGGTGTGGTGAACCTTGTGGTCATGTATGGTGTGGTGAACCTTGTGGTCATGTATGATGATGTGGTGAACCTTGTGGTCACGTATGCTGGTGTGGTGAACCTTGTGGTCATGTATGCTGGTGTGGTGAACCTTGTGGTCATGTATGGTGTGCTGAACCTTGTGGTCATGTATGCTGGTGTGGTGAACCTTGTGGTCATGTATGGTGGTGTGGTGAACCTTGTGGTCATGTATGCTGGTGTGGTGAACCTTGTGGTCGTGAATGGTGGTGTGGTGAACCTTGTGGTCATGTATGGTGGTGTGGTGAACCTTGTGGTCATGTATGCTGATGTGGTGAACCTTGTGGTCACGTATGCTGGTGTGGTGAACCTTGTGGTCATGTATGGTGGTGTGGTGAACCTTGTGGTCATGTATGGTGTGGTGAACCTAGTGGTCATGTATGGTGTGGTGAACCTTGTGGTCATGTATGCTGGTGTGGTGAACCTTGTGGTCATGTATGGTGGTGTGGTGAACCCTGAGGTCATGTATGGTGGTGTGGTGAACCCTGTGGTCATTAATGATGGTGTGGTGAACCTTGTGGTCATATATGGTGCGGTAAACCTTGTGGTCATGTATGGCGTGGTGAACCTTGTGGTCATGTATGGTGTGGTGAACCTTGTGGTCATGTATGCTGGTGTGGTGAACCTTGTGGTCATGTATAGTGTGGTGAACCCTGTGATCATGTATACTGGTGTAGTGAACCTTGTGGTCATGTATGCTGGTGTGGTGAACCTTGTGGTCATGTATGGTGGTGTGGTGATCCCTTTGGTCATGTATGATGGTGTGGTGAACCTTGTGGTCATGTATGGTGGTGTGGTGATCCCTTTGCTCATGTATGATGGTGTGGTGAACCTTGTGGTCATGTATGGTGGTGTGGTGAACCTTCTGGTCATGTATGGTGGAGTGGTGAACCTTGTGGTCATATATGGTGTGGTGAACCTTATGGTCATGTATGGTGGTGTGGTGAACCCTGTGGTCATGTATGGTGTTGTAGTGAACCTTGTGTCATGTATGGTGTGGTAAACCTAGTGGTCATGTTTGCGGGTGTGGTGAACCCTGTGGTCATGTATGGTGTGGTGAATCTTGTGGTCATGTATGCTGGTGTGGTGAACCCTGTGATCATGTATGCTGGTGTGGTGAACCTTGTGGTCATGTATGCTGATGTGGTGAACCTTGTGGTCATGTATGCTAGCGTGGTGAACCTTGTGGTCATGTATGGTGGTGTGGTGAACCTTGTGGTCATGAATGCTTGTGTGATGATCCTTGTGGTCATGTATGGTGGTGTGGTGAACCTTGTGGTCATGTATGGTGTGGTGAACCTTGTGGTCATGTATGCTTGTGAGGTGAACCTTGTTGTCATGTATGGTGGTGTGGTGAACCTTGTGGTCATGTATGGTGTGGTGAACCTTGTGGTCATGTATGCTGATGTGGTGAACCTTGTGGTCACGTATGCTGGTTTGGTGAACCTTGTGGTCATGTATGCTGGTGTGGTGAACCTTGTGGTCATGTATGGTGTGGTGAACCTTGTGGTCATGTATGCTGGTGTGGTGAACCTTGTGGTCATGTATGTTGGTGTGGTGAACCTTGTGGTCATGTATGCTGGTGTGGTGAACCTTGTGGTCATGAATGGTGGTGTGGTGAACCTTGTGGTCATGTATGGTGGTGTGGTGAACCTTGTGGTCATGTATGCTGATGTGGTGAACCTTGTGGTCACGTATGCTGGTGTGGTGAACCTTGTGGTCATGTATGGTGGTGTGGTGAACCTTGTGGTCATGTATGGTGTGGTTAACCTTGTGGTCATGTATGGTGTGGTGAACCTTGTGGTCATGTATGCTGGTGTGGTGAACATTGTGGTCATGTAAGCTGGTGTGGTGAACCTTGTGGTCATGTATGCTGGTGTGGTGAACCTTGTGGTCATGTATGGTGGTGTGGTGAACCTTGTGTTCATGTATGGTGGTGTGGTGAACCTTGTGGTCATGTATGCTGGTGTGGTGAACCTTGTGGTCATGTATGGTGTGGTGAACCTTGTGGTCATGTATGGTGTGGTGAACCTTGTGGTCATGTATGGTGTGGTGAACCTTGTGGTCATGTATGCTGGTGTGGTGAACATTGTGGTCATGTATGCTGGTGTGGTGAACATTGTGGTCATGTATGGTGTGGTGAACCTTGTGGTCATGTATGCTGGTGTGGTGAACCTTGTGGTCATGTATGTTGGTGTGGTGAACCTTGTGGTCATGTATGCTGGTGTGGTGAACCTTGTGGTCATGAATGGTGGTGTGGTGAACCTTGTGGTCATGTATGGTGGTGTGGTGAACCTTGTGGTCATGTATGCTGATGTGGTGAACCTTGTGGTCAGGTATGCTGGTGTGGTGAACCTTGTGGTCATGTATGGTGGTGTGGTGAACCTTGTGGTCATGTATGGTGTGGTGAACCTTGTGGTCATGTATGGTGTGGTGAACCTTGTGGTCATGTATGCTGGTGTGGTGAACATTGTGGTCATGTAAGCTGGTGTGGTGAACCTTGTGGTCATGTATGCTGGTGTGGTGAACCTTGTGGTCATGTATGGTGGTGTGGTGAACCTTGTGTTCATGTATGGTGGTGTGGTGAACCTTGTGGTCATGTATGCTGGTGTGGTGAACCTTGTGGTCATGTATGGTGTGGTGAACCTTGTGGTCATGTATGGTGTGGTGAACCTTGTGGTCATGTATGGTGTGATGAACCTTGTGGTCATGTATGCTGGTGTGGTGAACATTGTGGTCATGTATGCTGGTGTGGTGAACATTGTGGTCATGTAAGCTGGTGTGGTGAACCTTGTGGTCATGTATGCTGGTGTGGTGAACCTTGTGGTCATGTATGGTGGTGTGGTGAACCTTGTGTTCATGTATGGTGGTGTGGTGAACCTTGTGGTCATGTATGCTGGTGTGGTGAACCTTGTGGTCATGTATGGTGTGGTGAACCTTGTGGTCATGTATGGTGTGGTTAACCTTGTGGTCATGTATGGTGTGGTGAACCTTGTGGTCATGTATGCTGGTGTGGTGAACATTGTGGTCATTTATGCTGGTGTGGTGAACCTTGTGGTCATGTATGCTGGTGTGGTGAACCTTGTGATCATGTATGGTGGTGTGGTGAACCTTTTGGTCATGTATGGTGGTGTGGTGAACCTTGTGGTCATGTATGCTGGTGTGGTGAACCATGTGGTCATGTATGCTGGTGTGGTGAACCTTATGGTCATGTACGCTGGTGTGGTGAACCTTGTGCTCATGTATGGTGTGGTGAACCTTATGGTCATGTATGCTGGTGTGGTGAACCTTGTGGTCATGTATTGTGGTGTGGTGAACCTTGTGGTCATGTATGCTGGCCTGGTGATCCTTGTGGTCATGTATGCTGGTGTGGTGAACCTTGTGGTCATGTATGGTGGTGTGGTGAACCTTGGGGTCATGTATGGTGTGGTGAACCTTGTGGTCATGTATGCTGGTGTGGTGAACCTTGTGGTCATGTATGGTGTGGTGAACCTTGTGGTCATGTATGGTGTGGTGAACCTTGTGGTCATGTATGGTGGTGTGGTGAACCTTGTGGTCATGTATGGTGGTGTGGTAAACCTTGTGGTCATGTATGGTGGCGTGGTGAACCTTGTGGTCATGTATGCTGGTGTGGTGAACCTTGTGGACATGTATGGTGGCGTGGTGAACCTTGTGGTCATGTATGCTGGTGTGGTGAACCTTGTGGACATGTATGCTGGTGTGGTGAACCTTGTGGTCATGTATGGTGGTGTGGTGAACCTTGTGGTCGTGTATGCTGGTGTGGTGAACCTTGTGGTCATGTATGGTGTGGTGAACCTAGTGGTCATGTATGGTGTTGTGGTAAACTTGTGGTCATGTATGGTGGTGTGGTGAACCTTGTGGTCATGTATAGTGGTGTGGTAAACTTGTGGTCATGTATGGTGGTGTGGTGAACCTTGTGGTCATGTATGGTGGTGTGGTGAACCTTGTGGTCATGTATGCTGGTGTGGTGAACCTTGTGGTCATGTATGCTGGTGTGGTGAACCATGGGGTCATGTATGGTGGTGTGGTGAACCTTGTGGTCATGTATGGTGGCGTGGTGAGCCTTGTGGTCATGTATGGTGGTGTGGTGAACCTTGTGGTCATGTATGGTGGCGTGGTGAACCTTGTGGTCATGTATGGTGGTGTGGTGAACCTTGTGGTCATGTATGGTGGCGTGGTGAACCTTGTGGTCATGTATGCTGATGTGGTCAACCTTGTGGTCATGTATGCTGATGTGGTGAACCTTGTGGTCATGTATGGTGGCGTGGTGAACCTTGTGGTCATGTATGCTGATGTGGTGAACCTTGTGGTCATGTATGGTGGCGTGGTGAACCTTGTGGTCATGTATGCTGGTGTGGTGAACCCTGTGGTCATGTATGCTGAAGTGGTGAGCCTTGTGGTCATGTATGCTGATGTGGTGAACCTTGTGGTCATGTATGCTGAAGTGGTGTGCCTTGTGGTCATGTATGATGGTTTGGTGAACCTTGTGGTCATGTATGGTGTGGTGAACCTTGTGGTCATGTATGCTGATGTGGTGAACCTTGTGGTCATGTATGGTGGTGTGGTGAACCTTTTGGTCACGTATGCTGGTGTGGTGAACCTTGTGGTCATGTATGGTGTGGTGAACCTTGTGGTTATGTATGGTGGTGTGGTGAACCTTGTGGTCATGTATGCTGGTGTGGTGAACCTTGTGGTCATGTATGGTGTGGTGAACCTTGTGGTCATGTATGCTGATGTGGTGAACCTTGTGGTCATGTATGCTAGCGTGGTGAACCTTGTGGTCATGTATGGTGGTGTGGTGAACCTTGTGGTCATGTATGCTTGTGTGATGATCCTTGTGGTCATGTATGGTGGTGTGGTGAACCTTGTGGTCATGTATGGTGTGGTGAACCTTGTGGTCATGTATGCTTGTGAGGTGAACCTTGTGGTCATGTATGGTGGTGTGGTGAACCTTGTGGTCATGTATGGTGTGGTGAACCTTGTGGTCATGTATGCTGATGTGGTGAACCTTGTGGTCACGTATGCTGGTGTGGTGAACCTTGTGGTCATGTATGCTGGTGTGGTGAACCTTGTGGTCATGTATGGTGTGGTGAACCTTGTGGTCATGTATGCTGGTGTGGTGAACCTTGTGGTCATGTATGGTGGTGTGGTGAACCTTGTGGTCATGTATGCTGGTGTGGTGAACCTTGTGGTCATGAATGGTGGTGTGGTGAACCTTGTGGTCATGTATTGTGGTGTGGTGAACCTTCTGGTCATGTATGCTGATGTGGTGAACCTTGTGGTCACGTATGCTGGTGTGGTGAACCTTGTGGTCATGTATGGTGGTGTGGTGAACCTTGTGGTCATGTATGGTGTGGTGAACCTTGTGGTCATGTATGGTGTGGTGAACCTTGTGGTCATGTATGCTGGTGTGGTGAACATTGTGGTCATGTAAGCTGGTGTGGTGAACCTTGTGGTCATGTATGCTGGTGTGGTGAACCTTGTGGTCATGTATGGTGGTGTGGTGAACCTTGTGTTCATGTATGGTGGTGTGGTGAACCTTGTGGTCATGTATGCTGGTGTGGTGAACCTTGTGGTCATGTATGGGGTGGTGAACCTTGTGGTCATGTATGGTGTGGTGAACCTTGTGGTCATGTATGGTGTGGTGAACCTTGTGGTCATGTATGCTGGTGTGGTGAACATTGTGGTCATTTATGCTGGTGTGGTGAACCTTTTGGTCATGTATGGTGGTGTGGTGAACCTTGTGGTCATGTATGCTGGTGTGGTGAACCATGTGGTCATGTATGCTGGTGTGGTGAACCTTATGGTCATGTACGCTGGTGTGGTGAACCTTGTGCTCATGTATGGTGTGGTGAACCTTATGGTCATGTATGCTGGTGTGGTGAACCTTGTGGTCATGTATGGTGGTGTGGTGAACCTTGTGGTCATGTATGCTGGCCTGGTGATCCTTGTGGTCATGTATGCTGGTGTGGTGAACCTTGTGGTCATGTATGGTGGTGTGGTGAACCTTGGGGTCATGTATGGTGTGGTGAACATTGTGGTCATGTATGCTGGTGTGGTGAACCTTGTGGTCATGTATGGTGTGGTGAACCTTGTGGTCATGTATGGTGTGGTGAACCTTGTGGTCATGTATGGTGGTGTGGTGAACCTTGTGGTCATGTATGGTGGTGTGGTAAACCTTGTGGTCATGTATGGTGGCGTGGTGAACCTTGTGGTCATGTATGCTGGTGTGGTGAACCTTGTGGACATTTATGGTGGCGTGGTGAACCTTGTGGTCATGTATGCTGGTGTGGTGAACCTTGTGGACATGTATGCTGGTGTGGTGAACCTTGTGGTCATGTATGGTGGTGTGGTGAACCTTGTGGTCGTGTATGCTGGTGTGGTGAACCTTGTGGTCATGTATGGTGTGGTGAACCTAGTGGTCATGTATGGTGTTGTGGTAAACTTGTGGTCATGTATGGTGGTGTGGTGAACCTTGTGGTTATGTATGGTGGTGTGGTAAACTTGTGGTCATGTATGGTGGTGTGGTGAACCTTGTGGTCATGTATGGTGGTGTGGTGAACCTTGTGGTCATGTATGCTGGTGTGGTGAACCTTGTGGTCGTGTATGCTGGTGTGGTGAACCATGGGGTCATGTATGGTGGTGTGGTGAACCTTGTGGTCATGTATGGTGGCGTGGTGAGCCTTGTGGTCATGTATGGTGGTGTGGTGAACCTTGTGGTCATGTATGGTGGCGTGGTGAACCTTGTGGTCATGTATGGTGGTGTGGTGAACCTTGTGGTCATGTATGGTGGCGTGGTGAACCTTGTGGTCATGTATGGTGGTGTGGTGAACCTTGTGGTCATGTATGCTGGTGTGGTGAACCTTGTGGTCATGTATGGGGTGGTGAACCTTGTGGTCATGTATGGTGTGGTGAACCTTGTGGTCATGTATGGTGTGGTGAACCTTGTGGTCATGTATGCTGGTGTGGTGAACATTGTGGTCATTTATGCTGGTGTGGTGAACCTTTTGGTCATGTATGGTGGTGTGGTGAACCTTGTGGTCATGTATGCTGGTGTGGTGAACCATGTGGTCATGTATGCTGGTGTGGTGAACCTTATGGTCATGTACGCTGGTGTGGTGAACCTTGTGCTCATGTATGGTGTGGTGAACCTTATGGTCATGTATGCTGGTGTGGTGAACCTTGTGGTCATGTATGGTGGTGTGGTGAACCTTGTGGTCATGTATGCTGGCCTGGTGATCCTTGTGGTCATGTATGCTGGTGTGGTGAACCTTGTGGTCATGTATGGTGGTGTGGTGAACCTTGGGGTCATGTATGGTGTGGTGAACATTGTGGTCATGTATGCTGGTGTGGTGAACCTTGTGGTCATGTATGGTGTGGTGAACCTTGTGGTCATGTATGGTGTGGTGAACCTTGTGGTCATGTATGGTGGTGTGGTGAACCTTGTGGTCATGTATGGTGGTGTGGTAAACCTTGTGGTCATGTATGGTGGCGTGGTGAACCTTGTGGTCATGTATGCTGGTGTGGTGAACCTTGTGGACATTTATGGTGGCGTGGTGAACCTTGTGGTCATGTATGCTGGTGTGGTGAACCTTGTGGACATGTATGCTGGTGTGGTGAACCTTGTGGTCATGTATGGTGGTGTGGTGAACCTTGTGGTCGTGTATGCTGGTGTGGTGAACCTTGTGGTCATGTATGGTGTGGTGAACCTAGTGGTCATGTATGGTGTTGTGGTAAACTTGTGGTCATGTATGGTGGTGTGGTGAACCTTGTGGTTATGTATGGTGGTGTGGTAAACTTGTGGTCATGTATGGTGGTGTGGTGAACCTTGTGGTCATGTATGGTGGTGTGGTGAACCTTGTGGTCATGTATGCTGGTGTGGTGAACCTTGTGGTCATGTATGCTGGTGTGGTGAACCATGGGGTCATGTATGGTGGTGTGGTGAACCTTGTGGTCATGTATGGTGGCGTGGTGAGCCTTGTGGTCATGTATGGTGGTGTGGTGAACCTTGTGGTCATGTATGGTGGCGTGGTGAACCTTGTGGTCATGTATGGTGGTGTGGTGAACCTTGTGGTCATGTATGGTGGCGTGGTGAACCTTGTGGTCATGTATGCTGATGTGGTCAACCTTGTGGTCATGTATGCTGATGTGGTGAACCTTGTGGTCATGTATGGTGGCGTGGTGAACCTTGTGGTCATGTATGCTGGTGTGGTGAACCCTGTGGTCATGTATGCTGAAGTGGTGAGCCTTGTGGTCATGTATGCTGATGTGGTGAACCTTGTGGTCATGTATGCTGAAGTGGTGAGCCTTGTGGTCATGTATGATGGTTTGGTGAACCTTGTGGTCATGTATGGTGTGGTGAACCTTGTGGTCATGTATGCTGATGTGGTGAACCTTGTGGTCATGTATGGTGGTGTGGTGAACCTTTTGGTCACGTATGCTGGTGTGGTGAACCTTGTGGTCATGTATGGTGTGGTGAACCTTGTGGTTATGTATGGTGGTGTGGTGAACCTTGTGGTCATGTATGCTGGTGTGGTGAACCTTGTGGTCATGTATGGAGTGGTGAACCTTGTGGTCATGTATGCTGGTGTGGTGAACCCTGTGGTCATGTATGCTGATGTGGTGAACCTTGTGGTCATGTATGCTGGTGTGGTGAACCTTGTGGTCATGTATGGTGGTGTGGTGAACCTTGTGGTCATGTATGGTGGTGTGGTGAACCTTGTGGTCATGTATGGTGGCGTGGTGAACCTTGTGGTCATGTATGGTGGTGTGGTGAACCTTGTGGTCATGTATGCTGAAGTGGTGAGCCTTGTGGTCATGTATGCTGATGTGGTGAACCTTGTGGTCATGTATGCTGAAGTGGTGAGCCTTGTGGTCATGTATGATGGTTTGGGGAACCTTGTGGTCATGTATGGTGTGGTGAACCTTGTGGTCATGTATGCTGATGTGGTGAACCTTGTGGTCATGTATGGTGGTGTGGTGAACCTTTTGGTCACGTATGCTGGTGTGGTGAACCTTGTGGTCATGTATGGTGTGGTGAACCTTGAGGTCATGTATGGTGGTGTGGTGAACCTTGTGGTTATGTATGCTGGTGTGGTGAACCTTGTGGTCATGTATGGTGTGGTGAACCTTATGGTCATGTATGGTGATGTGGTGAACCTTGTGGTCATGTATGGTGTGGTGAACCTTGTGGTCATGTATGCTGGTGTGGTGAACCCTGTGGTCATGTATGCTGATGTGGTGAACCTTGTGGTCATGTATGCTGGTGTGGTGAACCTTGTGGTCATGTATGATGGTGTGGTGAACCTTGTGGTCATGTATGGTGGTGTGGTGAACCTTGTGGTCATGTATGGTGGCGTGGTGAACCTTGTGGTCATGTATGGTGGTGTGGTGAACCTTGTGGTCATGTATGGTGGTGTGGTGAACCTTGTGGTCATGTATGGTGGTGTGATGAACCTTGTGGTCATGTATGGTGGTGTGGTGAACCTTGTGGTCATGTATGGTGATGTGGTGAACCTTGTGGTCATGTATGGTGGTGTGGTAAACCTTGTGGTCATGTATGATGGTGTGGTGAACCTTGTGGTCATGTATGGTGGTGTGGTGAACCTTGTGGTCATGTATGCTGAGGTGGTGAACCTTGTGGTCATGTATGATGGTGTGGTGAACCTTGTGGTCATGTATGGTGGTGTGGTGAACTTGTGGTCATGTATGCTGGTGTGGTGAACCTTGTGGTCATGTATGGTGGTGTGGTGAACCTTGTGGTCATGTATGGTGGTGTGGTGAACCTTGTGGTCATGTATGGTGTGGTGAACCTTGTGGTCATGTATGGTGGTGTGGTGAACCTTGTGGTCATGTATGGTGGTGTAGTGAACCATGTATGGTGGTGTGGTGAACCTTGTGGTCATGTATGGTGGTGTGGTGAACCTTGTGGTTATGTATGGTGGTGTGGTGAACCTTGTGGTCATGTATGGTGGTGTGGTGAACCTTGTGGTCATGTATGGTGGTGTAGTGAACCATGTGGTCATGTATGGTGGTGTGGTGAACCTTGTGGTCATGTATGGTGATGTAGTGAACCATGTGGTCATGTATGGTGGCGTGGTGAACCTTGTGGTCATGTATGGTGGTGTGGTGAATCTTGTGGTTATGTATGCTGGAATGGTGAACCTTGTGGTCATGTATGCTGGTGTGGTGAACCTTGTTGTCATGTATGGTGTGGTGAACCTTGTTGTCATGTATGGTGTGGTGAACCTTATGGTCATCTATGGTGGTGTGGTGAACCTTGTGGTCATGTATGGTGGTGTGGTGAACCTTGTGGTCATGTATGGTGGCGTGGTGAACCTTGTGGTCATGTATGGTGTGGTGAACCTTTTGGTCATGTATGCTGGTATGGTGAACCTTGTGGTCATGTATGGTGGCGTGGTGAACCTTGTGGTCATGTATGGTTTGGTGAACCTTGTGGTCATGTATGGTGGTGTGGTGAACCTTGTGGTCATGTATGCTGGTATGGTGAACCTTGTGGTCATGTATGCTGGTGTGGTGAACCTTGTGGTCATGTATGCTGGTGTGGTGAACCATGTGGTCATGTATGGTGGTGTGGTGAAGCTTGTGGTCGTGTATGCTGGTGTGGTGAACCTTGTGGTCATGTATGGTGGTGTGGTGAACCTTGTGGTTATGTATGGTGGTGTGGTGAACCTTGTGGTTATGTATGCTGGCGTGGTGAGCCTTGTGGTCATGTATGGTGTGGTGAACCTTGTGGTCATGTATGGTGGTGTGGTGAACCTTGTGGTCATGTATGGTGGGGTGGTGAACCTTGTGGTTATGTATGGTGGTGTGGTGAACCTTGTGGTCCTGTATGGTGGTGTGGTGAACCTTGTGGTCGTGTATGCTGGTGTGGTGAACCTTGTGGTCATGTATGGTGGTGTGGTGAACCTTGTGGTCATGTACGGTGGTGTGGTGAACCTTGTGGTTATGTATGGTGGTGTGGTGAACCTTGTGGTTATGTATGCTGGCGTGGTGAGCCTTGTGGTCATGTATGCTGGTGTGGTGAACCTTGTGGTCTTGTATGGTGGTGTGGTGAACCTTGTGGTCATGTATGGTGGTGTGGTGAACCTTGTGGTCGTGTGTTGGATATTTCCAACACCGAATACAACACTGTTGTATTCTCATTAATTATTACTAATTCTACTAATCATTGTAGTAAGTAAAATTAACCCAACGTAGAATTCACATGTACTAATAATTACATCTGTACAATAGGCTAGAATTCTTATGTCACCCGACGCCAGTATTGCGTCAGATTTCATTGTAATAAACACATTTATATCCAATGTGCCTGAGAATTGAATTCGATTCTCTATAACAAACGGTGTTCTGTGTGATAATTAATTACAGATAAATTGTCCTCCAACTAAAGCCGAATAGAGCGTTAAAGTCATAGCAGTTATCTAGTAATAAAAATTAACGTCACACGTTAATGCCATGGAGAGACATTAATTCTTCTCCATTATATGTTTACTCTCACTGAACTGGCAAATAATAATATTTAACCCTTCCAAATAATAAACCCGTCCTGACTCGAGCATTTCAAGCGCAACTGCGAGAAATGCTAATATCCATAATAATAACTTGGTTAATGAATGCGAGACGCGGAGCAGGGAGGGAGAGGACGCCAGTGCACGTGCTGAGACGCTCCCGAGCGGACCTGTTCACGTAGTGCTCACGAGGAGACGCCATTACCCAGCCATCAGGGTAAACGCTATCCATTCTCCCGAAGAAAGTCGCCACTGTGAGGCGTGAAGAGCCTTGCAGACAATATCTTCACTTGGTGTCAGTGTCATACAAGGAACTTATTAAATCTGGTTCTTTGTGACTCCACGTGACCGGCCAGTGAAGCGCGTCATTATCCAGGATAGGCTAAGCCAGAGCCTGGGACGCGAATTTCGGCAAACTTAAACTTACACAGTGCCCATATTAGCTAAGTATCTTATCCTTATTTGATGCATCTGATAGGGTGTAGAATTATAGCTGGGTAGTTTGTCGTGACGACGTATAACAACAACAAATCACAGGTCATTATCCTTTACCCATTGTTAATATTAATTTATTGAACATAGAAATCCAGTAGTTTAATTAATTGCTACTATAAACATTTATTTTGCAGCATGTGAGAAGAATTCTCCTAGCTGCCCTCTCCCATGTTAATCAGCTCCTAGCGTTCCAAGCCGAGCCCAGGAGAATCAGAGGAAGCGTCGTGACTCACTTTTAAGGAATCGTCATTAAGCTAAGATTCCTTTGTATTCCTCTAATTTATTATCTGTAATCCTTTACATGCAGAACTCTGTTTATTGGATTGATATGTGTTTATTATGATTATCATTATTATATTCATAATCTATGTTCTCATTAATGATAATGACAATGATTTCACAATTATTCATAGGATTAGATTATTATATCTTGGATTAGTGAACGAACCACACTAGTTCCTGGACATACTGAGTTCCAGTAATAACCCCCCAATGTAGGTGTTTGAGGTTTGATTCATTTAATTGTACAACCCAATAATTATTTCTATGATCATATTCTCTAGTGTTTTATCCATAATTACTGGTTCATCTAGGAATTATCAAATGATCATAATTTCTCAGTTTCCCTCTTTACTATAAAAGCGGGTGGTCCTTCGTAATTTATTTTACTACATTAATATTTAAATAATTAGATTCAAGCCCCAAATGTCCCACATCGTGTATGCTGGTGTGGTGAACCTTGTGGTCATGTATGGTGGTGTGGTGAACCTTGTGGTTATGTATGGTGGTGTGGTGAACCTTGTGGTCATGTATGGTGGTGTGGTGAACCGTGTGGTTATGTATAGTGGTGTGGTGAACCTTGTGGTCATGTATGGTGGTGTGGTGAACCTTGTGGTTATGTATGCTGGCGTGGTGAGCCTTGTGGTCATGTATGCTGGTGTGGTGAACCTTGTGGTCATGTATGGTGTGGTGAACCTTGTGGTCATGTATGCTGGTGTGGTGAACCTTGTGGTCATGTATGGTGTGGTGAACCTTGTGGCCATGTATGGTGTGGTGAACCTTGTGGTCATGTATGGTGGTGTGGTGAACCTTGTGGTCATGTATGGTAGCGTGGTGAACCTTGTAGTCATGTATGCTGGTGTGGTGAACCTTGTGGTCATGTATGCTGGTGTGGTGAACCTTGTGGTCATGTATGGTGTGGTGAACCTTGTGGTCATGTATGGTGGTGTGGTGAACCCTGTGGTCATGTATGGTGGTGTGGTGAACCTTGTGGTCATGTATGGTGGTGTGGTGAACCTTGTGGTCATGTATGCTGATGTGGTGAACCTTGTGGTCATGTATGGTGGCGTGGTGAACCCTGTGGTCATGTATGGTGGTGTGGTGAACCTTGTGGTCATGTATGGTGGCGTGGTGAACCTTATGGTCATGTATGGTGTGGTGAACCTTGTGGACATGTATGGTGTGGTGAACCTTGTGGTCATGTATGGTGGCGTGGTGAACCTTGTGGTCATGTATGGTGGTGTGGTAAACCTTGTGGTCATGTATGGTGGTGTGGTGAACCTTGTGGTCATGTATGGTCGCGTGGTGAACCTTGTGGTCATGTATGGTGGCGTGGTGAACCTTATGGTCATGTATGGTGTGGTGAACCTTGTGGACATGTATGGTGTGGTGAACCTTGTGGTCATGTATGGTGGCGTGGTGAACCTTATGGTCATGTATGGTGTGGTGAACCTTGTGGTCATGTATGGTGTGGTGAACCTTGTGGTCATGTATGGTGGCGTGGTGAACCTTGTGGTCATATATGGTGTGGTGAACCTTGTGGTCATGTATGCTGGTGTGGTGAACCTTGTGGTCATGTATGATGGTGTGGTGAACCTTATGGTCATGTATGGCGTGGTGAACCTTGTGGTCATATATGGTGGTGTGGTGAACCTTATGGTCATGTATGGTGTGGTGAACCTTGTGGTCATGTATGGTGGCGTGGTGAACCTTATGGTCATGTATGGTGTGGTGAACCTTGTGGTCATGTATGGTGTGGTGAACCTTATGGTCATGTATGGTGGTGTGGTGAACCTTGTGGTCATGTATGGTGGTGTGGTGAACCTTGTGGTCATGTATGCTGGTGTGGTGAACCTTGTGGTCATGTATGGTGGTGTGGTGAACCTTGTGGTCATGAATTGTGGCATGGTGAACCTTGTGGTCATGTATGGTGGTGTGGTGAACCTTGTGGTCATGTATGGTGGTGTGGTGAACCATGTGGTCATGTATGGTGGTGTGGTGAACCTTGTGGTCATGTATGCTGGTGTGGTGAACCTTGTGGTCATGTATGGTGGTGTGGTGAACCATGTGGTCATTTATGGTGGTGTGGTGAACCTTGTGGTCATGTATGCTGGTGTGGTGAACCCTGTGGTCATGTATGGTGGTGTGGTGAACCTTGTGGTCATGTTTGCTGGTGTGGTGAACCTTGTGGTCATGTATGGTGGTGTGGTGAACCTTGTGGTCATGTATGCTGGTGTGGTGAACCTTGTGGTCATGTATGGTGGTGTGGTGAACCTTGTGGTCATGTATGGTGGTGTGGTGAACCTTGTGGTCATGTTTGCTGGTGTGGTGAACCTTGTGGTCATGTATGCTGGTGTGGTGAACCTTGTGGTCATGTATGGTGGTGTGGTGAACCTTGTGGTCATGTATGGTGGTGTGGTGAACCTTGTGGTCATGTATGCTGGTGTGGTGAACCTTGTGGTCATGTATGGTGGTGTGGTGAACCTTGTGGTCATGTATGGTGGTGTGGTGAACCTTGTGGTCATGTTTGCTGGTGTGGTGAACCTTGTGGTCATGTATGCTGGTGTGGTGAACCTTGTGGTCATGTATGGTGGCGTGGTGAACCTTGTGGTCATGTATGGTGTGGTGAACCTTGTGGTCATGTATGGTGTGGTGAACCTTGTGGTCATGTTTGCTGGTGTGGTGAACCTTGTGGTCATGTATGGTGGCGTGGTGAACCTTGTGGTCATGTATGGGTGGTGAACCTTGTGGTCATGTATGGTGGTGTGGTGAACCTTGTGGTCATGTATGGTGGTGTGGTGAACCTTGTGGTCATGTATGGTGGTGTGGTGAACCTTGTGGTCATGTATGGTGGTGTGGTGAACCTTGTGGTCATGTATGGGTGGTAAACCTTGTGGTCATGTTTGGTGGCGTGGTGAACCTTGTGGTCATGTATGGGTGGTGAACCTTGTGGTCATGTATGGTGGTTTGGTAAACCTTGTGGTCATGTATGGTGGTGTGGTGAACCTTGTGGTCATGTATGGTGGTGTGGTGAACCTTGTGGTCATGTATGGTGGTGTGGTAAACCTTGTGGTCATGTATGGTGGTGTGGTGAACCTTGTGGTCATGTATGCTGGTGTGGTGAACCTTGTGGTCATGTATGGTGGTGTGGTGAACCTTGTGGTCATGTATGGTGGTGTGGTGAACCTTGTGGTCATGTTTGCTGGTGTGGTGAACCTTGTGGTCATGTATGCTGGTGTGGTGAACCTTGTGGTCATGTATGGTGGCGTGGTGAACCTTGTGGTCATGTATGGTGTGGTGAACCTTGTGGTCATGTATGGTGTGGTGAACCTTGTGGTCATGTTTGCTGGTGTGGTGAACCTTGTGGTCATGTATGGTGGCGTGGTGAACCTTGTGGTCATGTATGGGTGGTGAACCTTGTGGTCATGTATGGTGGTGTGGTGAACCTTGTGGTCATGTATGGTGGTGTGGTGAACCTTGTGGTCATGTATGGTGGTGTGGTGAACCTTGTGGTCATGTATGGTGGTGTGGTGAACCTTGTGGTCATGTATGGGTGGTAAACCTTGTGGTCATGTTTGGTGGCGTGGTGAACCTTGTGGTCATGTATGGGTGGTGAACCTTGTGGTCATGTATGGTGGTTTGGTAAACCTTGTGGTCATGTATGGTGGTGTGGTGAACCTTGTGGTCATGTATGGTGGTGTGGTGAACCTTGTGGTCATGTATGGTGGTGTGGTAAACCTTGTGGTCATGTATGGTGGTGTGGTGAACCTTGTGGTCATGTATGGTGGTGTGGTAAACCTTGTGGTCATGTATGGTGGTGTGGTAAACCTTGTGGTCATGTATGCTGGTGTGGTAAACCTTGTGGTCATGTATGATGGTGTGGTAAACCTTGTGGTCATGTATGGTGGTGTGGTGAACCTTGTGGTCATGTATGGTGGTGTGGTGAACCTTTTGGTCATGTATGGTGGTGTGGTGAACCTTGTGGTCATGTATGGTGGTGTGGTGAACCTTGTGGTCATGTATGGTGGTGTGGTGAACCTTGTGGTCATGTATGGTGGTGTGGTGAACCTTGTGGTCATGTATGGGTGGTAAACCTTGTGGTCATGTTTGGTGGCGTGGTGAACCTTGTGGTCATGTATGGGTGGTGAACCTTGTGGTCATGTATGGTGGTTTGGTAAACCTTGTGGTCATGTATGGTGGTGTGGTGAACCTTGTGGTCATGTATGGTGGTGTGGTGAACCTTGTGGTCATGTATGGTGGTGTGGTAAACCTTGTGGTCATGTATGGTGGTGTGGTGAACCTTGTGGTCATGTATGGTGGTGTGGTAAACCTTGTGGTCATGTATGGTGGTGTGGTAAACCTTGTGGTCATGTATGCTGGTGTGGTAAACCTTGTGGTCATGTATGATGGTGTGGTAAACCTTGTGGTCATGTATGGTGGTGTGGTGAACCTTGTGGTCATGTATGGTGGTGTGGTGAACCTTTTGGTCATGTATGGTGGTGTGGTGAACCTTGTGGTCATGTATGCTGGTGTGGTGAACCTTGTGATCATGTATACTGGTGTGGTGAACCTTGTGGTCATGTATGGTGGTGTGGTGAACCTTGTGGTCATGTATGCTGGTGTGGTGAACCTTGTGGTCATGTATGGTGTGGTGAACCTTGTGGTCATGTATGGTGGTGTGGTGAACTTTGTGGTTATGTATGGTGGTGTGGTGAACCTTGTGGTCATGTATACTGGTGTGGTGAACCTTGTGGTCATGTATGGCGTGGTGAACCTTGTGGTCATGTATACTGGTGTGGTGAACCTTGTGGTCATGTATACTGGTGTGGTAAACCTTGTGGTCATATATGGTGTGGTGAACCTGGTGGTCGTGAACGCTGGCGTAGTGGATGTAGTTCTTACAACGCCAGGGTAGAGGTAGACATGTGGTTATAACTGTTTGTAGTGTGGATCTTCAACATCACTCACAGAGAGCACCATTAGTGTGTACAATATTTAACACACTTGACACTACTGTGGAGACTATGTATCTGTGGCCGACGTCTTCAGATGAGTGTAGAGACACGTTTGTCCCATGAGACTTACTCATTACTTAATACAGACATTATATATAAACTTCCACAAGTAAATTCTAAACAGCATCACACTCGGCTGCCCAGCAAGAAGCAGCATAAGAGCTCACAACATAACCTCTCCTGCATCTCCCGATCTTCAAGAAATATTCCCACAGTCAGTGATTCCATCTTTTTCAAAAAAAAAACGATCTTAACATTCGAAGGGAGACTTAAACTTTGAGGACTTCGGTGCCTGTCACCATCAACTTTACATGTTTTTCCTCAATAAAAAAAAATAGTTTGTTTTAGAAGGGTGAACGATTGGCCCAAGACATGAACATTTTAGACGCTAGCGGATCTCCCACCTACTTGATATGGTATTGATTGTTTACATTCTATTATTTCTTGATTAATGAAATACTATTAATCTTTTGTTGAACTTTAAAACAAATACTTTTATGAAATAACAAAAATTAAGATTACCACAAACCTCTTTTTGGTAGACGATGATAACCTGAGGATGTCTGAAGTGCCACCAGCTCTAAACTCCCTCTTTAACCGAGCGCTTTTTGCTGCTTGCTTTAACAAAAGCTTAACGCTCGCTGGTTTACCAAAAGCTGTAGGCTGGAGAGTTGTTGAGGAAAGTTTGTCTTTAATCACGTACCACATCACACCAGGACACACTGAGAATGTGGCCAAGTGTCACACACAGGACAAGGCCTTGTGGTCACTCAATGGTCAGTACCTCCGGGACACCATGAACAGTGTTCACAACAGATAATATCAATACATCCTGGTAAAACCAAAAGCAAGACACTTCACACACACGAGAACTGTTAACAGTACACTACTCACAACTACACTGGCGTCAACAGTAACACCAGATAAGAGACACAAGTCACCGCTACGCTTATCTATAACGAGGTGGACGGAACGTTGAGTGACAAAAAGCGACACCAGTGAGAAAAATATGGGTTCCTTTCTAGATTATCTTCCACACTAATGAGACAACTCTCTGGTATCTGCTATGTTACTGGTGATATTTATCACACACTACCGGTCTGTGTGCAGTCTGTGCTTCCTCTGTGTTACTGCATCCCGCTCTGGCTATAACGTAGTACCTATGTGGCCAAAGGCTTATATGCTAATGTTCATAGTTTATCTGTGGTAGATTTCCAGCTATTTCCTATCACCAGGCACCAACCCTTCTTTATGGGGAAAATTCCAGGCAGCTAAATTCTCTTTTTCAAATTGATTTAATAAAATAAAGTTATGTCTTATTTATTTTCTTAGTAAGTAAGTATTAATTAAGTGGACTGTATGTACTGGTAAACTGCCTGAAATCTTCTTACACACTATTGGGAGGGACAATTGGTAGCCTAAACCACTTTGTTATGGTCCCTTCTTAAACTACCAATTGTTTACCTTTAAAACTGTTATTTTAGTTATTTCACATGTAGTGGTTAATTATAACTACTGCTACTAATATAATGTCTTAGCTGAGCCAGTAGAATGAGCCTAGTAAGGCGTGTAGGTGTAGCCTCAAGATGGGTGTGGCCCTGCCTCTTTGTGCCACATAATGGCGACTGGTGGGAAGGACAAGGCTTGGCAAACAAGTAGTTAATTATGTGTATGAACCAACTGTCTGCACAGATTCTTGATGCTCCTCTCACAATTTACCTGTATGGGATGCAAGGAATTAATCAAAGTTCCCTAAACATATCAATTACAGGTATGACATGAACTGTGAGGGTGGTAATGGGGTACACGTATGTTGTATTTGGGGATGTCCTACGATATAACCATCTACCTATTTATATTAATCAGTGCACTTGAATAATAAACAATACTTGGTAGACGGATACAGTCGTTGTTGTGATGTTGTTAGGCTGTGTGGCTGGTGTGTGTGTCGGTTTCCCGACATAATTCCCAGGGGGCAGAACACGGGTCAAAGTCCCGTTAAGGACTGCGATCACTTTATTCTTCTCCCTCAGAATTATAGTGCTGCTTTAATTTGAGTTTACATTGTTGTGCAGCAGTCCGTTGGGGACGTATGTCCCGTACTGGCGTATCGGGTGCTGGAAGTCGTTGTACGTCTTCTTTCCTGGCCAGTTCTAAAGGTACTAATTTCTCTAAAGTTTTGAGAGTAGTGTTCCTTCGGAAGTGGAGGAGGGCCAGGATATGGACACACTCTGGCATCGTATCTCCGGCATACAACACAGGATTTGATTATGGATTTTACTGTCTGTCTACCTTGGGGTAGCCAGTACTGTTGTCTTAATTCTGTGAGAGTATCTAATACCCCACCCTGCAGAGTGCAGTATTTGTGTATATGTAACACAATTAGTTTGCTTACTATGTGGTGACGAGGGAGCAATATTGGATTTTTTGCTTCCAGATCTATGTCAGCATGTTGTAAGCGTCCTCCGCATCTTATCAAGTTATAATTGTCAGTGTCTAACCAGAGACCCAGATCATGTTGTAGCTTCTTAGGAACATTGTCAATTTCTGTCCCGAATGTGTCGGTCTGAGCTCTTTTAACCCAGTACCTTAAGGCACTAGGGAATTTATGCTTGATTCCTATTTTCTTTAGAAAATCAAACACTACTTGGGTGACACCTACAAGTTTGTTCAGTTCAGAGTACCGAGCAGGATCAATTACCAAAGTCTGAGGTAGTTCCGGGTTCTCAGTGGGAACAGTGACATTGGTCACAATGACTTGTGGCTTTTGTTCAGGCCACTGGTCGCTGATTAGCCACTGAGGTCCATTGAACCACATCTCTGCCTTTGTTAATTGCCGTAAAGTCAGGCCTCGGGAGAGATAGTCAGCTGGATTCTCTTTAGTAGGTACATATCTTAGTTTATACCCTGCTGACAACTCTCGTATTTCCTTAACGCGGTTACTCACGTAAGGATTCTTACTGTTATTGTTTTTAACCCACTGTAGCACTGCCTCATTATCTGACCATACTACTGTTTCTTTGAAGTGGATGTGGCTTAAGGCCTTGATCAGATAATGAGCCAATCTTACACCTAGCAGTAAGGCTGTTAATTCCAGTTGTGGCAGTGATCTTTTCTTTAAAGGTGCCACTCTGGCCTTTGATGTGAGCAAATTGGCTTGCCCATTTGAGACCAGGTATGCTACTGTGCCATAAGCCTTTCCTGAGGCATCACAAAATACATGCAACTTAATTGGTTCCTTTTCATTTACTGTTGTGTTCCTAGGGAACTTGACAGACTCTAGGATACTTAAATCTTTCACTAACCCTTGCCATTTTTCTTGTAGGGCAGGTGTTAGAAGATCATCCCAGCCTATCTTTTGTTGCCAACATTCCTGTATTATCATCTTCCCATTAATTAGTATTGGACTTAATAAGCCTAATGGGTCGAAGGGTTTGCTGACTTGTGATAGCAATTTCCTCATTGTTAAGTTAGTGGTATCTGTCTCCACTGACTTGATTGTCAACTGATCGGTTGTCGTGTTCCATTGGACACCTAGTACCTTTGTCATCTCGGGTACTTGGTAGTCGGGAAATTCAGTTGTGATCAGTTGTTTTAATTTGTCATTGTTAGAGACCCAAGACTGGAGAGGCATATTGGCTCCCATTAATTCTCGATTGGCCTCATGGTATATGTCCAACAGCTTACTTTCACTGTTGGCTGTTCCTTGAAAGTTATCCACATACAGGTTTTCGCTAATTTCTGTCTTGTTCGGGCTATTGGACTTCTTCAAGTGCGTATCCAAGGTAGCTTGAAGCAGAAATGGTGAGCTCGTGGCTCCGAACAAAACAGACGCAAACCTATAAGTGATTATTTCACTGTTTGGATCATTAGGATCCTTAATCCATAAGAACTTTGTGTAGTTCCGGTCTTCTTCTTGAAGACCTACCCTAAGGAATGCCTTGCTAATGTCGGCCGTATATGCATAAGTCCCTATACGAAACTTTAACAGCACGTCATAAAGCCTTTGTGTTAGGCTTGGGCCTGTTTGAAGGCAATCATTTAACGAAACACTATTCTGCCCCATCTTAGCACTGCAATTAAATACTATCCGTAGTGGGGTAGTCGCAGAATCCTTCTGAACATGATGGTGTGGCAGATAATGTCCTTCCTTTGGGTTATCATTTGTTACAACTTCGATAAATTTGTCATCGAGCTGCTTCTGTATTATTTCATGGTACAACTTCAAGTTCTCAGGTTGTCTTTGTAAACGTAACACCTGTGATCTTAATTGATTTTGTGCCATGAAGTAGTTGATGGGTAGCTGAGGGTGATTCAGCTTCCATGGTAACCTGACCCAGTACTGATTATCTTTGTAGATAACTGAGTCTAGGTATTGTTTATAAGTCCAGTCATCATCTGGACTAGGTTGTTCAGGGACAATGCCGAGAGTTGCCAGGTCCCATAACTTATATACTGGGGGATCAAGCTCATCCTCGGAAATGTCTCTGAGTTGCAGTGGAGACTGTTCTCCTAGTCATGCAACCATTACTGTGTTGGCATGTTGGTGATCCACAGGTGCGGGTTGTTTTAGCCGTAATACTGGGCCTGTTAGTAAATAGCCACCTGCAGATGGTAACACGTTCATACCGTGGTAATCTTCCTTTCCTATGATAAACTTATGGTAGACATCTGATCCCATAAGGATTCCAATATCGGAAAGGTTGTCCGATGTAATGTTATCAGCCAAAGGAATTCCCTTTTCTTCTAGGAATTTGGCTGTTGTTCCTAGACCTTCTATATACAGGTCTGTTGGAAATCTATCTACCACTAGTGCTGGTACTTTTCGTACATAACCTCCTAGTCGTACTGTGGGTCGTACTACCCCGTAAGTTCGGGCTCCCGAGTTAGTCAGGAATCCTTTTATGTTTATCCGTGTCTCCTCTACAGGTGTAAGTTTCAGTTTATCTACCAACTCCTTGGATATAAAGGTCAGTTGGGACCCCTGATCAAATAATCCACGTACGGTGGCTTTATTCTTTCCATTTCTAATGATCAATCGTGCCGTAGGTAGAGCTGATTTATGGTTAGACCTGGTTGTGAAGACACTTATGTCAGGTAACACAGTACAAAGTTTACTGATGCTGTAGCTCCTTCCTCCTCCTGTGGTTTGGGAGACTTTATACTTGTGTCCCCACAAAGTGCAGTATGGTGTTGACCCTTATGGCACTTAGTGCAGATGCGCATTGCTGTTGTGCAATTGTCGGGATGATGTTCCCTTATACACTTGCTACATCTATATAACTCCTTGAGTCGTTTTATGCGTGTTGCACGATCAGGGTAGCGTCTGCAATTGTACATGGAATGTGATTGCTCACAAAACACACATGGTCTCCAGACATTAACAGTATCTTGAGGAGTCACCGTTTTGGGTGACGCATTAACTGTAGGTTTGGAGGGACCAACTGCATATGTTCCTACACTGCCCTGATTCCACTTTGTGGAGGGGGAAGATGTTTTAGCTTTGTTTGGAGCACTGTTTGTACTCTGTTGTTTACTATTAGTAGCAGACGTAGGTTTAGATGCTTTTTCTTCTGGATTAACTCTTTCTCGTTCTATGATGGTTTGTAAACCTTTTGTAATCTCATTTACAGTCAAGGATGACTTACCTACTAATACAAACAACTTATCCAGTATGTCCCTGGGTAATTTCCGTGTCATATGGACTTGTATTATCCAGTCTGACTCATCCAGGTTCACTTTATTTTTAAGTGCCTTGAGCATGGACTCAAGCTCCAATCTGAAGGTTTGGAGTGAGACTGCAGTATTATTTGGAGGTTTAATGTCTAACAGTCTCTGTGTTAGAATTCTGATAGTCCTTTCAGGTTTAGCGTAATTATCTTTCAGGAGTTGCACTGCATTGTCATAATCATCATCTGTGTGATTTAGATTACAGACTACCTGATACGCTTCATCCTTCAAGACACTCTGTAAGTATGTAAACTTTGTTGTTTTTGGCACATTAGCATTAGAATCCACAGAATCGACAAATTTGCTCCAGAAACCGTCCCAACTCTCGTCTTGGAAGTACTTGTTAGTCGTATAGACTATATTTAAATATACACTGTAAAATCATACACACTATAATTTGAGTGGTAGACCTGTATCAATGCTGGTATCCGCAAGTTAGCCCATCATTATCACTCTTGGTTGGTACAGAGACACAGGTTAACACTCAAAGGTGAAATGATTATAGTTAAATTGTACTAATGTTATATTGATATCATATTGACAACACAACTCGGGTTGTCTTAAATACTGCATAAAAAATATGTACTTGCTAGGTTGTAATATGTGTTCAACTCTAGACAAGTGTAAAATTCTTACCCTTACACCAGGTTAGCACAATAAATTAGACTAGGTTGCTGTACAACACCAGCCTAAAATGTTCTACCCTTGTGCAAGAATTAGTAGTAAATGATGTGGCATGCAGTAAATGTTACAGTAATGGCAATAATAATGCAATAATTACAAAAAAACATATATAAGTAACTTATAAGTAAAGTAGCCTCTTATCAACCTCTTGTAATGAAATGAAAAAAAAACACAATTGTTCCTTTGATACTGTCAGAACAATAATAGTGCTTGTTGTAAGTTCTGTTTGCTATGAGATTGAAAAGTTAGGCTAGAAAATGCAAAAATTATAGCAGTGTCTTCCTGCTATAATGTGTGTAGGTAATATTGCACTATCACTATATGTATGTATAATATCTAGTTCAAAGAACTATATATAATCCGGTTCGAAGGACCAAATAATATGGGGAAAATTCCAGGCAGCTAAATTCTCTTTTTCAAATTGATTTAATAAAATAAAGTTATGTCTTATTTATTTTCTTAGTAAGTAAGTATTAATTAAGTGGACTGTATGTACTGGTAAACTGCCTGAAATCTTCTTACACACTATTGGGAGGGACAATTGGTAGCCTAAACCACTTTGTTATGGTCCCTTCTTAAACTACCAATTGTTTACCTTTAAAACTGTTATTTTAGTTATTTCACATGTAGTGGTTAATTATAACTACTGCTACTAATATAATGTCTTAGCTGAGCCAGTAGAATGAGCCTAGTAAGGCGTGTAGGTGTAGCCTCAAGATGGGTGTGGCCCTGCCTCTTTGTGCCACGTAATGGCGACTGGTGGGAAGGACAAGGCTTGGCAAACAAGTAGTTAATTATGTGTATGAACCAACTGTCTGCACAGATTCTTGATGCTCCTCTCACAATTTACCTGTATGGGATGCAAGGAATTAATCAAAGTTCCCTAAACATATCAATTACAGGTATGACATGAACTGTGAGGGTGGTAATGGGGTACACGTACGTTGTATTTGGGGATGTCCTACGATATAACCATCTACCTATTTATATTAATCAGTGCACTTGAATAATAAACAATACTTGGTAGACGGATACAGTCGTTGTTGTGATGTTGTTAGGCTGTGTGGCTGGTGTGTGTGTCGGTTTCCCGACATTCTTCAAGTACCATAGTCTCATAGTACCCGTCACATTACTGTAAAGAGCATAAGGGTCCGTTTGCTCAAATTTTAATGGATGCTTGTATTTTTCCAGTAAAACTTCTGATGTGAAATTTACGTACTATTTTCTATGTTATTCGAGTATCATGGATAAGCTACATCCAATTGAAGGCTCGTAGTTTTGTTTTGAGAAATCATGGTAGTTTTAAATAAATTATAATAAGCATTAAAAATTATTACATATTATTATGGGGCTCTAAATGAATTTAATATACAATTGTGTGTGCTTTGAAATCTAAAGAGAGTGAATTGCAGGAACGTCAACAGAAAATGATAATAATAATAATATTAATAATTTATTTAGGAAAAGTACATACATGCAGAGTTACAAACATTCTGATTGATTTATAGATAGAGCTAGTACATACAATACCTAAAGCCACTAGTACACATAGCGTTTCGGACAAAACAACCCAAAGTTAAGTTGAAATGGGGTACACTACTGAAAACAGGATAGATCTATGGTCCACAACAAATCTCACGATGAGTCCACTACCACCTAAAAGGATAGGTATGGGGTCCACTATCACCTGTTGGATGGGTATGGGGTCCACTACCACCTATAGGATGGGTATAGGATGGTCCATTACAGCCTCATGATTGGCATGGGGTGAATTACTGCCCACAGCATGGGGTCCACTAACACCAACAGGAAGACTATGGGGATCACTTCCATCCACTGGATGGTTATGAGGTCCACTACCCCAAAGCATGGGTATGGGGTCCACTACCGCCCAGATGATGAATGTATGGTCCACTTCCTCCTTTATGATGGTGTTACGGCCCTCTCAGGTCGTAACTGGGTTCTTACTCTGATGTTGTTAGAGGAAGGGTATCCGGCCCCAAGCCAGTAGTGGCTTTCAAGGGATGAGATCCGTAATGCAAGTAAAATAAAAGGGGAAGGGAAAGAAAGGCAAAAACTTAATATTATATAATGATCACCGTCACCAATAAATATATATAAACGATTACACGGGAAGGGGGGGGGGGTATAAACACTATACTACACTGTTGTCTTCTTCTGAAGACTCTGGATCCTCTCGATGCCAAGTTCTCGGTGCTCTCGTGGCCTCACGACGAATCCTTCGAGAAGCTGAGTCTACCCCGGCCACAGGCCAGCCAAAACACAGTTCCACTGGGGGCACCGCCGTGGAGGCCGTCAACCACAAGTCCAGCAGATGGCTGGCAGGTTCCGGATCAGCAACGCTGGTCAGGCCACTCCACGAGCGATACTAGGGTAGCGCCCTAGTCAGGAGCCTCGTGTGATACCACAGATCACTCTCCTGTCCACAATACCCCAGTGGTTAATCGTCTCCACCAGTCAGTCCCGGGTACAACAATCCTTCAACTGCCGCTTCACAGGCAGGGTAACACCACAGTGTTCATCCGGGAGGCGACTCACAACTGCTGCAGCAAAACACTTGGTGTCGAGATGGCTGCCTTGGGTAGACTGACTCAACTTCCATAACAGCAGTCCCAGGTCGACTCTGTAATCAGACACGTCATCAGTACCAGGGACACACAAAAGCACCTCACTTACAGGCTCAGACACAAACGCCCACCTATCCACTCCATAGATGGCGTTGTCGTCTGAGCACCACCTCACCAGAGGTCAGCAGCGGCTGTGTTGTGAGCTGAACAGGACTGGAAACTGGCCCTTGTGGCCAGTACACCTCGTCCTCACCAGGTGTCGTCGTCCATTTGGAGGGGGTTTCGGGAGCTGACCCACAGATGGCGTGGTCGTCACTGCTCCAGGCTCGGACGCTGGATCCGGGTCCGTAACAGATGGGTATGTGGCCCAGTACCGCCCACAGGATGAGTATGGGGTCCCCTAAGGCCCTCAGGAGAAGTATGGGTTATACTACTGCCCACATGATAGGTATGGGGGGAGCACTACCGCCCGGAAAATGGGTGAATAGTTCACTTCTGCCCACAGAATGGGTATGGGTCCTCTACCGCCCCGGGATGGGACCCCCAGGTGTCCACTACTACCTGAAGATGGTTATGGAGTCCGCTACTGCCTACAGGATCAAGTACTGCCCCATACCCATCCGGTAGTGCCTATATGGGATCTGGTGCTCTAGGTGGGACCAAAGACCTAAGGCTCAACACATGAAAGCACAATTAGGTGAGTACAGGATGGGTATGGCGTCCTCTACCCTCCACAGAATGGGTACTGGGTCAACTACTGCACACAGGATGGGTACTGGGTCACCTACTGCACACAGGATGGGTACTGGGTCAACTACTGCACACAGGATGGGTACTGGGTCAACTACTGCACACAGGATGGGTACTGGGTCAACTACTGCACACAGGATGGGTACTGGGTCAACTACTGCACACAGGATGGGTACTGGGTCAACTACTGCACACAGGATGGGTACTGGGTCAACTACTGCACACAGGATGGGTACTGGGTCAACTACTGCACACACGATGGGGAATGGGGTCAACTACAGCTCACGGGTTGGTGCATGGGGCCAACTACAGCTCATGGGTTGGGGTATGGGGTCAACTACAGCTCATGAGTTGGGGTATGGGGTCAACTACAGCTCTCGGGTTGGGGTATGGGGTCAACTACAGCTCACGAGTTGGGGTATGGGGTCTACTACTGCTCATGGGTTGGGGTATGGGGTCAACTTCAGCTCACGGGTAGGAGTATGGGGTCAATTACAGCTCACGGGTTGGGGTATGGGGTCAAGTACAGCAAAGGGTTGATGTATGGGATTAACTACAGCTCACTGGTTGGGGTATGGGGTCCTCTACAGCTCACGGGTTGGGGTATGGGGTCAACTACTGTAACAGGTTGGAATATGGGGTCAACTTCCGCTCACGAGTTGGGGTATGGGGTCCACTATTGCTCATGGGTTGGGGTATGGGGTCAACTACAGCTCATGGGTTGGGGTATGGGGTCAAGTACAGCTCACTGGTTGGGGTATGGGGTCCTCTACAGCTCATGGGTTGGGGTATGGGGTCCACTACAGTTCACGGGTTGGGGTATGGGGTCAAATCAAGCTCATTGGTTGGGGTATGGGGTCAACTACAGTCACATATTTAGGTATGGGGTCCACTTCAGCTCACGGGTTGGGGTATGGGGTCCACTACAGCTCACGGGTTGGGGAATGGGGTCAACTACAGCTCACGGGTTGGGGTATGGGGTCAACTACAGCTCACGGGTTGGGGTATGGGGTCAACTACAGCTCACGGGTTGGGGTATGGTGTCAACTACAGCTCATGGGATGGGGTTTTGCTCAACTATAGTTCACGGGTTAGGGTATGGGGTCACCTACAGTCACAGGTTGTAGTATGGGGTCTTCTACAGCTCATGGGTTGGGGTATGGGGTCAACTACAGGTCACGGTGTTACGAACCCGGATCCAGCGTCCGAGCACGGAGCAGTGACCACAGCGCCATCTGTGGGTCAGCTCCCGAAACCCCCGCCAAAGGAACGACGACACCTGGTGAGGACAAGGTGTACCAGCCACGAGGGCCAGTTTCCAGTCCTGTGCAGCTCACAACACAGCCGCTCCTGACCTCTGGTGAGGTGGTGCTCCGACGACAGCGCCATCTATGGACTGGATACGTCAGGTGTTTGTGCCCGAGCCCGTAAGTGAGGTGTTTTAGTGTGTCCCAGTCATTGATGACGTGTCTGTTTACAGAGTCGACCTGGGACCGCTGTGTTGAAGGTTGAGTCAGTCTACCCGAGGCAGCCAGTCTCCATACCTTGAACCTTGCTGCAGCTGTTGTGAAGTCGTCCCCCCGGAAGAACACTGTGGTGTGTTAGCCTGCCAGTGGAGTGGCAGTAAGAGGATTTACCCGGGACCGACTGTTGGAGACGATCATCCACTGGGGTATTGAGGACAGGAGGGTGATTTGTGATATCACACGAGACTCCTGTCTAGGGCGTACCCCTTATATCGTTCGTGGAGTGGCCGTACCAGTCTTGGTGGCTCAGTACCTGCCAGCAGACCAGCTGGACGTGTGGTTGACGGCCTCCACGACGGTGCCCCCAGTGGACCTGTGTTTTGGCTGACCTGTGGCCAGGGTAGGCTCAACTTCTTTGGAGAATTAATTGTGAGGCCACGAAGAGAGCACCAAGGATTCGGCACCGAGAGTTATGGCACCAGCGTCTTCAGCAGAAGACCTCGATTGTGGATTAATCCCCTTGTAAAGTGTTAATACCCCTCCCCCCTTGTGCACTCTTTTATTTTATATATTTAATCGGTGATGGTGAAAATTATAATATTAAGTTCTTAGCTTTCTTTCCCTACTCCCTTTAAGTTACTTGCGTCACGGATCTCATCCCTTGATAGCCACTACTGGCTTGGGAACGGATATATATATCTTCCTCTAACAACATCAGAGTAAGGACCCCGTTGCGTCCCGAGAGGGTCGTAACACACGGGTTGGGGGTATGGGGTCAACTACAGCTCACAGGTTGGGGTATGGGGTCAACTACTGTCACAGGTTGGGGTATGGGGTCAACTACTGTCACAGGTTGGGGTATGGGGTCAACTACAGCTCACGAGTTGGGGTATGGGGTAAACCTTAGCTCACGGGTTTGGGTATGGCGTCAACTACAGCTTTTGGAATCGGGGTATGGGTTCAACTGCAGCTCATGGGTTGGTGTATGGGGTCAACTACAGCTCAAGGTTTGGGGTATGGGGTGAACCATAGCTCACGGGTTGGGGTATGGGGTCAACTACAGGTCAAGGGTTGGTGTATGGGGTCAATTACAGCTAACGGGTTGGGGTATGGGCTCCACTACAGCTCACGGGTTGGGGTATGGAGTCAACTACAGGTCATGGGTTGGGGTATGGGGTCAAGTACAGCTCACAAGTTGGGGTATGGGGTCAACTACAGCTCACAGATTGGGGTATAGGGTCAACTTTAGCTCACGGGTTGGGGTATGGGGTCAACTACAGCTCACGGGTTGGGGTATGGGGTCAGATACAGCTTATAGGCTGGGGTATGTGGTCCACTACAGCTCATGGCTTGGGGTATGGGGTCAACTACAGCTCACGGGTTGGGGTATGGGGTCAACTACAGCTCACGGGTTGGGGTATGGTGTCAACTACAGCTCATGGGATGGGGTTTTGCTCAACTATAGTTCACGGGTTAGGGTATGGGGTCACCTACAGTCACAGGTTGTAGTATGGGGTCTTCTACAGCTCATGGGTTGGGGTATGGGGTCAACTACAGGTCACGGGTTGGGGGTATGGGGTCAACTACAGCTCACAGGTTGGGGTATGGGGTCAACTACTGTCACAGGTTGGGGTATGGGGTCAACTACAGCTCACGAGTTGGGGTATGGGGTAAACCTTAGCTCACGGGTTTGGGTATGGGGTCAACTACAGCTTTTGGAATCGGGGTATGGGGTCAACTGCAGCTCATGGGTTGGTGTATGGGGTCAACTACAGCTCAAGGTTTGGGGTATGGGGTGAACCATAGCTCACGGGTTGGGGTATGGGGTCAACTACAGGTCAAGGGTTGGTGTATGGGGTCAATTACAGCTAACGGGTTGGGGTATGGGCTCCACTACAGCTCACGGGTTGGGGTATGGGGTCAACTACAGGTCATGGGTTGGGGTATGGGGTCAAGTACAGCTCACAAGTTGGGGTATGGGGTCAACTACAGCTCACAGATTGGGGTATAGGGTCAACTTTAGCTCACGGGTTGGGGTATGGGGTCAACTACAGCTCACGGGTTGGGGTATGGGGTCAGATGCAGCTTATAGGCTGGGGTATGTGGTCCACTACAGGTTATGGCTTGGGGTATGGGGTCAACTTCAGCTCACGGGTTGGGTTATGGGGTCAACTACAGCTCATGGGTTTTGGTATGGGGGTCAACTACTATCACGGGTTGGGGTATGGGGTCAACTACAGCTCACGGGTTGCGGTATGGGGTCCATTACAGCTCAGGGATGGGGTATGGGGGGTTCACTACAGCTCACAGATTGGGGTATGGGGTCAGCTTCAGCTCACGGGTTGGGGTCCTAAATGGTTTCCATCACCATGACATCCATTGATGTCATGGGTGATGGGTGATGCCTCCATCACCCATGTCAGGTACATGCTTAAAATAAATATAAATAAATAAATAGTTTATGTAGATAAAAGTACATACAAACATTTTGAGTTACAATTAGCATGTTGGATTTCTAGATAGAGCTATTATATACTATCCTTAAAGCTGCTAATACCCACACCATTGGCGGCCAACCTGTCCTCATAAAATTACGTTGCTTTTCACCCATATGCGCGCTATGGCCAAAATATACGTAATTTGACATTTAATTGGCTCACGAAAGTGATGTACTATCACGTTTTCACTTGTGAGTCCTCTGGCTTACTCGGTAAGGTTAGGAGAGGAAACTTTCAGATAACTGTTTTCATGACGTTTTGTAACCTTAGGAGAACTTCCTGCGCTATTAACCTTCTAGAGGACCCTTAACTTACTGTTTTGGAAGAAAAATCTCCAAAATTTATTTTCAATTATTTTTCATTTTCAAATTACGTCCATATTCGTCCATACGGGCAAACGGTCAAATTCAAACATAATTTGTAAGAAGACAGGTTCAGGAAATACTTAAAAACTAAGACAAGACTAACTGAGATCAACAGCATGAATTTAAATGATATAGGTTGACACTTAGTAGGTAAGGTAGGTTACATGGAGTTGATTATGTAGTACTTAGTTGTTATTTTAACTTAAACTAGATGATACAGAGGCAGTCTTTGGCGTGATTAGGAATACATTCATGCATACATACATACATACATACATACATACATACATACATACATACATACATACATACATACATACATACATACATACATACATACATACATAAATGCATATACATCTAGTCAGTATATTGTTATTTCGGGAAAAAATCCAATGCAGTTTATATTGGTGCGACGCCAATGTCATGAGGAGTTTAAATATCTAGAGAACTGTAGGCTTATGCGAGACATGTGTTAGATGGGGCAAGCTCTACAAGCACCAGCTGGAGGCTGGGGGAGTGTTGATGGTTGGAGATGTTCTGCCTACATGTTGGAGGGTGGGTTTGACCTTCCCCCCCCCCCACCCACACACACACACACACGTTGACCACACAACATCTATGGTTATCTGCCACTCTCACTTACCAAGGGTATCCCATATACACACACACACACACCGAGTAAATGCAAAGTAATGAAACTAGGTGGTGGAAATAGGAGGCCAAACACAGGATACAGAATAGGAGATGAAGTACTTAATGAAACGAACAGAGAGAAAGATCTAGGAGTTGATATCACACCAAACCTGTCTCCTGAAGCCCACATAAAAAGAATAACGCCTGCGGCATATGCGAGGCTGGCTAACATCAGAACAGCGTTCAGGAACCTGTGTAAGGAATCATTCAGAATCTTGTACACCACATATGTAAGACCAATCCTGGAGTATGCGGCCCCAGCATGGAGCCCGTACCTTGTCAAGCACAAGACGAAGCTGGAAAAAGTCCAAAGGTATGCCACTAGACTAGTTCCAGAACTAAGAGGCATAAGTTACGAGGAAAGGCTGCGGGAAATGCACCTTACGACACTGGAAGACAGAAGAGTAGGGGGAGACATGATCACAACCTACAAAATCCTCAGAGGAATCGACCGGGTAAACAAGGATAAACTATTCAACACTGGTGGGACGCGAACAAGGGGACACAGGTGGAAACTGAGTACTCACATGAGCCACAGAGACGTTAGAAGGAACTTTTTCAGTGTCAGAGTAGTTAACGGATGGAATGCATTAGGCAGTGATGTGGTGGAGGCTGACTCCATACACAGTTTTAAATGTAGATATGATAGAGCCCAGTAGGCTCAGGAATCTGTACACCTGTTGATTGACAGTTGAGAGGCGGGACCAAAGAGCCAAGGCTCAACCCCCGCAAGCACAAATAGGTGAGTACAAATAGGTGAGCACACACACACACACACACACACACACACACACACACACACACACACACACACACACACACACACACACACACACACACACACACACACACACACACACACACACACACACACACACACACACACACACACACACACACACCGTTGTTATGTTAGCCAACCTGGCATATGCTGCTGTGTGTGTACTCACCTATTTGTGAAAGCTCAACACCCGCAAGCACAAATAGGTGAATACATACACAGCGGCACATGCCAAGTTGGCTAGCATAATAACGGCCTTTTGAAACTTGTGTAAGGAATCTTTCAGAACTTTGTAAACCGCATATGTCAGACCAATCCTGGAGTATGCAGCTCCAGCACGGCGTCCAAATCTAGTCAAGCATATGACTAAACTGGAAAAGGTTCAAAGGTTTGCCACCAGACTAGTACCCGAACTGAGGGGTATGAGCTACGAGGAGAGACTATGGGAATTAAACCTCACGTCACTGGGAGACAGGACAAGTTAGAGGGGACATAATCACCACATACAAGATTCTCAGAGGAATTAAAAGGGTAGATAAAGAATGACTATTTAATACAAGGGGCACATGCACTTGGGGACACAGGTGGAAACTGAGTGCCCAAATGAGCCATTGAGACGTTAGAAAGAACATTTTTAGTGTCAGAGTGGTTGACAAATGGAATGCATTAGGAAGTGAAGTGAAGGAAGCATACTCCATACACAGTTTCAAGTGAAGATATGATAGAGCCCAGTAGGCTCAGGAACCTGTACACCAGTTGATTGACAGTTGGGAGGCGGGACCAAAGAGCCAGAGCTCAATTCTCGCAAGCACAAATAGGTGAGTACACATGCATCCGTAACAATATATATATTGTTACGGACTCGTCGCCCTTGTCAGGGGGTAGAGTAGCAGTTCCAGCGCCATCTACGAGTCCACACCCGAACTTCCCTGATATTGGAGGCTATGTAGGCAACGCCATCTTTTGGTGATGGAGTGATCGTAACAAGTGGCTCAAGATTCCTGCCTTGGTCAGAGGTCGCTGTGGATGACCTCTGGTGAGGTGGCGGCTCCAGACCAGCGCCGTCTGTTGTGCTACGGAGCACGATGTCAATTCCCCAGTGAGTAAGTATTACTTCCTGGTTTCACCAGTACCTTCCATTTTTTTTTTTTTTTTGAGATATATACAAGAGTTGTTACATTCTTGTACAGCCACTAGTATGCGTAGCGTTTCGGGCAAGTCCTTAATCCTACGGTCCTGGAATACGATCCCCTGCCGCGAGGAATCGTTTTTTCATCCAAGTACACATTTTACTGTTGTGTTAAACAGAGGCTACAGTTAAGGAATTGCGCCCAGTAAATCCTCCCCGGCCAGGATACGAACCCATGACTTAGCGCTCGCGGAACGCCAGGCGAGTGTCTTACCACTACACCACGGAGACTGCTTAACTGATGATGTGTCTGTGTCCATAGAAGTGACGTGGGGCAGCAGTGGTAATGAGGATGGCAATTTACCTTGGGTAATCCTAGTACTCTCCGCTTGGTCCAAGAAGAAGACCCCGGAAGCCGCCGCTGATCTTAGCAGCTTGTTGGCTTTTGGATTTCGCAGTGTGGATAGAGATCGGCGTACCCGAGAATTGGCTTGGGGAAGTATCGGACGACAAGGAGGTGCCTATCGTGAAGTGCTGCTAGCCTGCCGCTAGGGACTCCTGCCAGGGGATAACTACCCCTGTACATAGTGGCGTGACCCTGTGCAGCGTGTGGTTGAACAACCCGTTCTCGCAAATTTAATAAGTCAATATTGACTTATTAAATATGTGCATAGGTGACATACTTAACATAATAGATACCCTTAAAAAGATTCATAGAAAACACCGACCTTACCTAACCTTGTTAGTATCTTAAGATAAGCATCTTATTGCTTTGTAATTACAATTATTACCTAACCTGTAATAGGTATAGGTTAAGTAATAAATGTAATTACGAAGCAATAAGATGCTTATCTTAAGATAATAACAAGGTTAGGTAAGGTCGGTGTTTTCTATGAATCTTTTTAAGGGTATCTATTATGTTTAGTATATCACCTATGCACGTAGTTAATAAGTCAATATTGACTTTACGAATTTGCGAGAACGGGTTGTGGTTGAAATGCTCTGCCAGCGTGCAGTTGGAGGGCTATAGTTGGGTAGAGGCACCTCGTGACACTGTCTGTGGATCGACCCACGTACAAGGTGAAACTCGCCAGTGGTTCTCAGTACAGTTGGAAAAAGGTACCGAGTGTGGGAGACACACTGGGCTTAACGAACACTGCATTGTGTGTGTTTTGAGTCTCCTGTGCGAAAGCGACACTATTGTAAATATTCGTGTAGTAAGTCTATTTATTTTGCTACATATTTACTTTTATAATGGTGATAATATAACACATTGGAGAAGGAAATGGTGTATCGTTCACCTCCCTTCGTTTTTATTTTGCTCAATAGAGCCACTTTCTTCAAAGTGGCTATATAGAGCATATATTATTTTATATATATATGTTACAGTCATTAGTGACTGTAACATTTTATATATATATATATATATATATATATATATATATATATATATATATATATATATATATATATATATATATATATATATATATGCGAACAAGCCTGAATGGTCCCCAGGACAATATGCAACTGAAAACTCACACCCCAGAAGTGACTCGAACCCATACTCCCAGGAGCAACGCAACTGGTATGTACAAGACGCCTTAATCCACTTGACCATCACGACCGGACAAAATCAGGTGATAGCCGAGGCTATTTGAACCACCCCACCGCCGGCACTCGGATAGTAATCTTGGGCATAGCATTTTACCAAATCACCTCATTCTTTGGGGCACACGTGAGGAACACAAATGCGAACAAGCCTGAATGGTCCCCAGGACAATATGCAACTGAAAACTCACACCCCAGAAGTGACTCGAACCCATACTCCCAGGAGCAACGCAACTGGTATGTACAAGACGCCTTAATCCACTTGACCATCACGACCGGACAAAATGAGGTGATAGCCGAGGCTATTTGAACCACCACACCGCCGGCACTCAGATAGTAATCTTGGGCATAGCATTTTACCAAATCACCTCATTCTTTGGGGCACACGTGAGGAACACAAATGCGAACAAGCCTGAATGGTCCCCAGGACAATATGCAACTGAAAACTCACACCCCAGAAGTGACTCGAACCCATACTCCCAGGAGCAACGCAACTGGTATGTACAAGACACCTTAATCCACTTGACCATCACGACCGGACAAAATGAGGTGATAGCCGAGGCTATTTGAACCACCCCACTGCCGGCACTCGGATAGTAATCTTGGGCATAGCATTTTACCAAATCACCTCATTCTTTGGGGCACACGTGAGGAACACAAATGCGAACAAGCCTGAATGGTCCCCAGGACAATATGCAACTGAAAACTCACACCCCAGAAGTGACTCGAACCCATACTCCCAGGAGCAACGCAACTGGTATGTACAAGACGCCTTAATCCACTTGACCATCACGACCGGACAAAATGAGGTGATAGCCGAGGCTATTTGAACCACCCCACCGCCGGCACTCGGATAGTAATCTTGGGCATAGCATTTTACCAAATCACCTCATTCTTTGGGGCACACGTGAGGAACACAAATGCGAACAAGCCTGAATGGTCCCCAGGACAATATGCAACTGAAAACTCACACCCCAGAAGTGACTCGAACCCATACTCCCAGGAGCAACGCAACTGTTATGTACAAGACGCCTTAATCCACTTGACCATCACGACCGGACAAAATGAGGTGATAGCCGAGGCTATTTGAACCACCCCACCGCCGGCACTCGGATAGTAATCTTGGGCATAGCATTTTACCAAATCACCTCATTCTTTGAGGCACACGTGAGGAACACAAATGCGAACAAGCCTGAATGGTCCCCAGGACAATATGCAACTGAAAACTCACACCCCAGAAGTGACTCGAACCCATACTCCCAGGAGCAACGCAACTGGTATGTACAAGACGCCTTAATCCACTTGACCATCACGACCGGACAAAATGAGGTGATAGCCGAGGCTATTTGAACCACCCCACCGCCGGCACTCGGATAGTAATCTTGGGCATAGCATTTTACCAAATCACCTCATTCTTTGGGGCACACGTGAGGAACACAAATGCGAACAAGCCTGAATGGTCCCCAGGACAATATGCAACTGAAAACTCACACCCCAGAAGTGACTCGAACCCATACTCCCAGGAGCAACGCAACTGGTATGTACAAGACGCCTTAATCCACTTGACCATCACGACCGGACAAAATGAGGTGATAGCCGAGGCTATTTGAACCACCCCACCGCCGGCACTCGGATAGTAATCTTGGGCATAGCATTTTACCAAATCACCTCATTCTTTGGGGCACACGTGAGGAACACAAATGCGAACAAGCCTGAATGGTCCCCAGGACAATATGCAACTGAAAACTCACACCCCAGAAGTGACTCGAACCCATACTCCCAGGAGCAACGCAACTGGTATGTACAAGACGCCTTAATCCACTTGACCATCACGACCGGACAAAATGAGGTGATAGCCGAGGCTATTTGAACCACCCCACCGCCGGCACTCGGATAGTAATCTTGGGCATAGCATTTTACCAAATCACCTCATTCTTTGGGGCACACGTGAGGAACACAAATGCGAACAAGCCTGAATGGTCCCCAGGACAATATGCAACTGAAAACTCACACCCCAGAAGTGACTCGAACCCATACTCCCAGGAGCAACGCAACTGGTATGTACAAGACGCCTTAATCCACTTGACCATCACGACCGGACAAAATGAGGTGATAGCCGAGGCTATTTGAACCACCCCACCGCCGGCACTCGGATAGTAATCTTGGGCATAGCATTTTACCAAATCACCTCATTCTTTGGGGCACACGTGAGGAACACAAATGCGAACAAGCCTGAATGGTCCCCAGGACAATATGCAACTGAAAACTCACACCCCAGAAGTGACTCGAACCCATACTCCCAGGAGCAACGCAACTGGTATGTACAAGACGCCTTAATCCACTTGACCATCACGACCGGACAAAATGAGGTGATAGCCGAGGCTATTTGAACCACCCCACCTGCCGGCACTCGGATAGTAATCTTGGGCATAGCATTTTACCAAATCACCTCATTCTTTGGGGCACACGTGAGGAACACAAATGCGAACAAGCCTGAATGGTCCCCAGGACAATATGCAACTGAAAACTCACACCCCAGAAGTGACTCGAACCCATACTCCCAGGAGCAACGCAACTGGTATGTACAAGACGCCTTAATCCACTTGACCATCACGACCGGACAAAATGAGGTGATAGCCGAGGCTATTTGAACCACCCCACCGCCGGCACTCGGATAGTAATCTTGGGCATAGCATTTTACCAAATCACCTCATTCTTTGGGGCACACGTGAGGAACACAAATGCGAACAAGCCTGAATGGTCCCCAGGACAATATGCAACTGAAAACTCACACCCCAGAAGTGACTCGAACCCATACTCCCAGGAGCAACACAACTGGTATGTACAAGACGCCTTAATCCACTTGACCATCACGACCGGACAAAATGAGGTGATAGCCGAGGCTATTTGAACCACCCCACCGCCGGCACTCGGATAGTAATCTTGGGCATAGCATTTTACCAAATCACCTCATTCTTTGGGGCACACGTGAGGAACACAAATGCGAACAAGCCTGAATGGTCCCCAGGACAATATGCAACTGAAAACTCACACCCCAGAAGTGACTCGAACCCATACTCCCAGGAGCAACGCAACTGGTATGTACAAGACGCCTTAATCCACTTGACCATCACGACCGGACAAAATGAGGTGATAGCCGAGGCTATTTGAACCACCCCACCGCCGGCACTCGGATAGTAATCTTGGGCATAGCATTTTACCAAATCACCTCATTCTTTGGGGCACACGTGAGGAACACAAATGCGAACAAGCCTGAATGGTCCCCAGGACAATATGCAACTGAAAACTCACACCCCAGAAGTGACTCGAACCCATACTCCCAGGAGCAACGCAACTGGTATGTACAAGACGCCTTAATCCACTTGACCATCACGACCGGACAAAATGAGGTGATAGCCGAGGCTATTTGAACCACCCCACCGCCGGCACTCGGATAGTAATCTTGGGCATAGCATTTTACCAAATCACCTCATTCTTTGGGGCACACGTGAGGAACACAAATGCGAACAAGCCTGAATGGTCCCCAGGACAATATGCAACTGAAAGCTCACACCCCAGAAGTGACTCGAACCCATACTCCCAGGAGCAACGCAACTGGTATGTACAAGACGCCTTAATCCACTTGACCATCACTGACCGGACAAAATGAGGTGATAGCCGAGGCTATTTGAACCACCCCACCGCCGGCACTCGGATAGTAATCTTGGGCATAGCTTTTTACCAAATCACCTCATTCTTTGGGGCACACGTGAGGAACACAAATGCGAACAAGCCTGAATGGTCCCCAGGACAATATGCAACTGAAAACTCACACCCCAGAAGTGACTCGAACCTATACTCCCAGGAGCAACGCAACTGGTATGTATAAGACGCCTTAATCCACTTGACCATCACGACCGGACAAAATGAGGTGATAGCCGAGGCTATTTGAACCACCCCACCGCCGGCACTCGGATAGTAATCTTGGGCATAGCATTTTACCAAATCACCTCATTCTTTGGGGCACACGTGAGGAACACAAATGCGAACAAGCCTGAATGGTCCCCAGGACAATATGCAACTGAAAACTCACACCCCAGAAGTGACTCGAACCCATACTCCCAGGAGCAACGCAACTGGTATGTACAAGACGCCTTAATCCACTTGACCATCACGACCGGACAAAATGAGGTGATAGCCGAGGCTATTTGAACCACCCCACCGCCGGCACTCGGATAGTAATCTTGGGCATAGCATTTTACCAAATCACCTCATTCTTTGGGGCACACGTGAGGAACACAAATGCGAACAAGCCTGAATGGTCCCCAGGACAATATGCAACTGAAAACTCACACCCCAGAAGTGACTCGAACCCATACTCCCAGGAGCAACGCAACTGGTATGTACAAGACGCCTTAATCCACTTGACCATCACGACCGGACAAAATGAGGTGATAGCCGAGGCTATTTGAACCACCCCACCTGCCGGCACTCGGATAGTAATCTTGGGCATAGCATTTTACCAAATCACCTCATTCTTTGGGGCACACGTGAGGAACACAAATGCGAACAAGCCTGAATGGTCCCCAGGACAATATGCAACTGAAAACTCACACCCCAGAAGTGACTCGAACCCATACTCCCAGGAGCAACGCAACTGGTATGTACAAGACGCCTTAATCCACTTGACCATCACGACCGGACAAAATGAGGTGATAGCCGAGGCTATTTGAACCACCCCACCGCCGGCACTCGGATAGTAATCTTGGGCATAGCATTTTACCAAATCACCTCATTCTTTGGGGCACACGTGAGGAACACAAATGCGAACAAGCCTGAATGGTCCCCAGGACAATATGCAACTGAAAACTCACACCCCAGAAGTGACTCGAACCCATACTCCCAGGAGCAACGCAACTGGTATGTACAAGACGCCTTAATCCACTTGACCATCACGACCGGACAAAATGAGGTGATAGCCGAGGCTATTTGAACCACCCCACCGCCGGCACTCGGATAGTAATCTTGGGCATAGCATTTTACCAAATCACCTCATTCTTTGGGGCACACGTGAGGAACACAAATGCGAACAAGCCTGAATGGTCCCCAGGACAATATGCAACTGAAAACTCACACCCCAGAAGTGACTCGAACCCATACTCCCAGGAGCAACGCAACTGGTATGTACAAGACGCCTTAATCCACTTGACCATCACGACCGGACAAAATGAGGTGATAGCCGAGGCTATTTGAACCACCCCACCGCCGGCACTCGGATAGTAATCTTGGGCATAGCATTTTACCAAATCACCTCATTCTTTGGGGCACACGTGAGGAACACAAATGCGAACAAGCCTGAATGGTCCCCAGGACAATATGCAACTGAAAACTCACACCCCAGAAGTGACTCGAACCCATACTCCCAGGAGCAACGCAACTGGTATGTACAAGACGCCTTAATCCACTTGACCATCACGACCGGACAAAATGAGGTGATAGCCGAGGCTATTTGAACCACCCCACCGCCGGCACTCGGATAGTAATCTTGGGCATAGCATTTTACCAAATCACCTCATTCTTTGGGGCACACGTGAGGAACACAAATGCGAACAAGCCTGAATGGTCCCCAGGACAATATGCAACTGAAAACTCACACCCCAGAAGTGACTCGAACCCATACTCCCAGGAGCAACGCAACTGGTATGTACAAGACGCCTTAATCCACTTGACCATCACGACCGGACAAAATGAGGTGATAGCCGAGGCTATTTGAACCACCCCACCGCCGGCACTCGGATAGTAATCTTGGGCATAGCATTTTACCAAATCACCTCATTCTTTGGGGCACACGTGAGGAACACAAATGCGAACAAGCCTGAATGGTCCCCAGGACAATATGCAACTGAAAACTCACACCCCAGAAGTGACTCGAACCCATACTCCCAGGAGCAACGCAACTGGTATGTACAAGACGCCTTAATCCACTTGACCATCACGACCGGACAAAATGAGGTGATAGCCGAGGCTATTTGAACCACCCCACCGCCGGCACTCGGATAGTAATCTTGGGCATAGCATTTTACCAAATCACCTCATTCTTTGGGGCACACGTGAGGAACACAAATGCGAACAAGCCTGAATGGTCCCCAGGACAATATGCAACTGAAAACTCACACCCCAGAAGTGACTCGAACCCATACTCCCAGGAGCAACGCAACTGGTATGTACAAGACGCCTTAATCCACTTGACCATCACGACCGGACAAAATGAGGTGATAGCCGAGGCTATTTGAACCACCCCACCGCCGGCACTCGGATAGTAATCTTGGGCATAGCATTTTACCAAATCACCTCATTCTTTGGGGCACACGTGAGGAACACAAATGCGAAAAAGCCTGAATGGTCCCCAGGACAATATGCAACTGAAAACTCACACCCCAGAAGTGACTCGAACCCATACTCCCAGGAGCAACGCAACTAGTATGTACAAGACGCCTTCATCCACTTGACCATCACGACCGGACAAAATGAGGTGATAGCCGAGGCTATTTGAACCACCCCACCGCCGGCACTCGGATAGTAATCTTGGGCATAGCATTTTACCAAATCACCTCATTCTTTGGGGCACACGTGAGGAACACAAATGCGAACAAGCCTGAATGGTCCCCAGGACAATATGCAACTGAAAACTCACACCCCAGAAGTGACTCGAACCCATACTCCCAGGAGCAACGCAACTGGTATGTACAAGACGCCTTAATCCACTTGACCATCACGACCGGACAAAATGAGGTGATAGCCGAGGCTATTTGAACCACCCCACCGCCGGCACTCGGATAGTAATCTTGGGCATAGCATTTTACCAAATCACCTCATTCTTTGGGGCACACGTGAGGAACACAAATGCGAACAAGCCTGAATGGTCCCCAGGACAATATGCAACTGAAAACTCACACCCCAGAAGTGACTCGAACCCATACTCCCAGGAGCAACGCAACTGGTATGTACAAGACGCCTTAATCCACTTGACCATCACGACCGGACAAAATGAGGTGATAGCCGAGGCTATTTGAACCACCCCACCGCCGGCACTCGGATAGTAATCTTGGGCAGAGCATTTTACCAAATCACCTCATTCTTTGGGGCACACGTGAGGAACACAAATGCGAACAAGCCTGAATGGTCCCCAGGACAATATGCAACTGAAAACTCACACCCCAGAAGTGACTCGAACCCATACTCCCAGGAGCAACGCAACTGGTATGTACAAGACGCCTTAATCCACTTGACCATCACGACCGGACAAAATGAGGTGATAGCCGAGGCTATTTGAACCACCCCACCGCCGGCACTCGGATAGTAATCTTGGGCATAGCATTTTACCAAATCACCTCATTCTTTGGGGCACACGTGAGGAACACAAATGCGAACAAGCCTGAATGGTCCCCAGGACAATATGCAACTGAAAGCTCACACCCCAGAAGTGACTCGAACCCATACTCCCAGGAGCAACGCAACTGGTATGTAAAAGACGCCTTAATCCACTTGACCATCATGACCGGACAAAATGAGGTGATAGCCGAGGCTATTTGAACCACCCCACCGCCGGCACTCGGATAGTAATCTTGGGCATAGCTTTTTACCAAATCACCTCATTCTTTGGGGCACACGTGAGGAACACAAATGCGAACAAGCCTGAATGGTCCCCAGGACAATATGCAACTGAAAACTCACACCCCAGAATTGACTCGAACCTATACTCCCAGGAGCAACGCAACTGGTATGTATAAGACGCCTTAATCCACTTGACCATCACGACCGGACAAAATGAGGTGATAGCCGAGGCTATTTGAACCACCCCACCGCCGGCACTCGGATAGTAATCTTGGGCATAGCATTTTACCAAATCACCTCATTCTTTGGGGCACACGTGAGGAACACAAATGCGAACAAGCCTGAATGGTCCCCAGGACAATATGCAACTGAAAACTCACACCCCAGAAGTGACTCGAACCCATACTCCCAGGAGCAACGCAACTGGTATGTACAAGACGCCTTAATCCACTTGACCATCACGACCGGACAAAATGAGGTGATAGCCGAGGCTATTTGAACCACCCCACCGCCGGCACTCGGATAGTAATCTTGGGCATAGCATTTTACCAAATCACCTCATACTT